>NC_045736.1:13361206-13373706 GCF_008692095.1 Etheostoma spectabile
ATTTCCATCTCATGCATTTATCACTTTCCATATTCAACATTTGGATTCATTCCAGTGATTTTCATGCACCAACTCATTTGAATATGCTTACTATAGTCATAGCGACGGTTAAGCAGGACTGAGAGTATACAGGTAGCTCTGTGAGGTAAATGCTAACGTTAGCATGCTATTGTAACATGCTCACTGCTTAACTGCTGATGTTTAGCAGGTACACGTTCACCATGTCAACGCGTTCTCATGAATGGGTTAGTGTGACATCTTACGAAAACAACATCAACATTTACAAATCATGTGATATCCTACGAAACAAGCGACCGCCGGCTAGTCACCTGGTGACCGGTCACATGACAGTTAAGTTTAGCAGTCTTTACTATTTAATTTAGCCAAGAAGAGGTAACTGGTGGCAGAGTAAGGACCATCGCTAGGTGACGGTCCTTTCAGAGGTCGTTACAGTTGAGTTTAGCCGACAAAAAGTTAATGTCATTCTGCAACAACGGCTAAGTTTAGGCCCAAAAATGATTAGTTAAGGGTTGGGATTAAGGGGTCATCATCCATGTTTTAGGGTTATTTGAAAAGAAGATTGTTATCCAAATGAAGATTATACATTGAACTACACTTCATAAATTAAAATAATTTGACCCAAATGCATTGGAACCGTGCTGGCATGGTTGTGGCAGGCATTGTATCATTTTGCATTTATTGTGGGCTTGTCCATTGGTAACGACATTTTGAACTGAGATAATAAATGTTTTGAAAAATATTCTGAACGTTCATGTTCCTAAATTATGTGTATTGGGATGCAGATTAGGATTTATACAAGCGAGACCTGTACTATGTATACTTTCACTAGCTTGTTTCTCCGTAAAGAGGACTATACTGAATTGGAAAACACACACATTAGACTACTATAACTAATATAACTGGTTGAAGGAGTTTCTGGATTTGATGTCTATGGAGAATGCAGACTAGGATCACGGTCCAGGTGCCCCTTGGACTCTTGTCAGAGAACATATGAACAATGGAGTAACAACTTGACTGTGTGCTGTTTGTGTTACATGAATATGAGTATTTCATGAGCTATTGCATTGCTTGGGGTGATAAGACACTAGAAACAATGAATTTGTATTGAAAGCTAGAAAGTAAATAATTCAATCAATATCATTTCCTTCCAACCCAAATGGTGTTAGCAATCACAATGGCATTTGATTTGCTGATTATAGTAGTACAGATTTTTAGATATGTATTTCTTGCAAATAAGGCTGAAATTAAGTAAAAGAAACTGTGTGCATGTCTGTCACATTTTGATTAAAACTCTCTCCCTGAGCAAACAACTTTAATTTTTGACCCTCAACTTTGTAGATGAAGAGCGATTTTGCAGACACCTTCCATGGCTGGAAACTGGCCGCCCGCCATGCTGCGACGCTGTCACCCATCACGCTCCCTTATCCCCCAAGGGAAACACCCTCAGTCCGGCTGTCTGGATATCTACGTAACAGCACCGTGTGCCCAAAATCCCAATCGGCTGACAGCCTGTAGAGAACAGAGACAGGCTGGGCTTGACTCAGACTTCTGACAACAGTCAAAGAGGCTCAGACTTTGACAAATATTCAACACACACACACACACACACACACACACACACATAGTAGTGATCTGAAAAGCAGGTTGATAACGTCAAGGTACACAGAGGATATATTTAGTTTGCACTTGTGTTTATTCAACCTGAGGCAGAGAGGATTTGAATAATAAAATCCCGACTGCTTCGGTATCAAAGTGAGGAGCTTGTGTCTGAGGCAGTTGCAGCACTGCGAGCTGCCATTGGGTGTCCCTGCTCCACCAGTAACATCAAATGTGGACTCTGTTGATGAGGTTTTCTCCTCCCTGCTACCAGGATGCCTGCCAAACGTGAATGGACATGAAGCCCAAATGAAATCCATCACGTCTCCTTTCTATTTTCTCTCCTATCGTCTGTAAGTTTTTGATAGCTCTATCATTATGTGAACCAAATATCTCAATAGGGCAACAAGCTGGCATAACGTGACAACAAAATAAGTTGTTGTAATACAAAACGACCCTGAGTGCTTTGCTTGCCTGGCACAGGCTGGTTTAACAATAACAACGCCAAGACGGTCTGACAGTTTAGGCTTTTACAATGCAAATTGTCTGAAGCCTAGAAGGTACAAAAATAAAATGTACAAGATTGTTTTTAGCAATTATACCACTGTCCACCATCGCGTTCATATATACTGTTCATATAAGACATTATTATCATTCTCTTGCATCTGTACAAGCCCTGCTGCTTGAATCAGGTTTATCTATTGACTGAGACAGGCTACCTTTCTTATAACATCCCTTCTGGTCTATTTCCACGTAGTCCTGCATTGCCAGACCTTCCTCCACAGCGCCGTGGAGGAGGGTTTGGTTAGTCCACACAGTATTCCGGGATGGGAGAAAAACTTGCTCTGGTTTCTTGGCATTTCTTTAAACCAATTACAATCTTCTTGGGTGGTGCCAAGCAGTCGTGCAAAAGAAAACTCAGATTGGGCAGATAGTCTAGCTAGCTGTCTGGATTTACCCTGCAGAGATCTGAGGACCAGGTAACCATAGTCCTCATAAATCCACCGGAGTCTACAATGCCAACAAAAAGGAATCGGAAGGTAACAGGATATCCGGCCGAAATGAGGAAAATCCAAAAGAATTTCCGGAGGGACCGGAGTAATACCGGAAGTGGAACGTTGTGGATATAGGGATAATTTCCATTTAAAGAAATCCAAGTAAAATGTGTGAAAAAAGAATTACAACCATACATGAATGCTTGGGGACCGGCTGTGTCACAGAGGTAGAGCGGGTCCTTCTTCGACTACAAGATTGCCGGGATCCCCATCTTCTCTTGTCCACATGTCAAAGTGTCCTTAAGCAAGACACTGACCCCCAAGTTACCTACCAGACAGGCGCTATGTGGCTGTCCACTGCCTCTAATGCTTAGGATGGAATAAATGCTGAGATTACTTATATATATACAGTATATTGTATATATATATATTAAAAAAATGTTTTTTACATTCTACTTATTATCTTGGATGCTGTCCTAATGATGTAGATTGTAGGAACATTGCACAATGTTATTCCATTGCCACACATGAACATGAACATAGCCTCTGATTGATCGACTGACTCAACCCAAGATATCATGGGATTGTTACTGGACGGCTAACAACAGCGCCTGTTTTCATTACGAAAAGATTGATAAACTCAACTATTAGGCAGGCTAGAACCACCTTGCTGATCCTGTTTAAACACCATGCTTAGTTTGCTGGCTAACTAGCTCTTTCACGTCATGTTTGTTATTAACGATTAATGATTATGTGAACACACCCGCAATTTCAACCAACTGTGGATATGTGGCGGATCCTCTGCGGCCATGACTGACAGCTGCAGTCACAAGGACCCACGAGATCTTGGGAATTCATGTACAGATGTGCGATATAACAGGATGTAGTTTCTATAAACAGAACTACAAAGCCTCTGACCTGTTGACTTCAGGCCTGTCTCCGCCCATTATGACATTTTCAAGGTGTAGTGCAGGGAAATATGATCCACCGTGAGCTATTTTATTTAGAAAATTAATCGAATGTATTATTTTATTTTTATTTCTTATGACAGTATAGAGAAAAATAACAAATCTACCAAAAACAGATCTAATGGCTCCTACAATATACATGGTATTAAGATAATAGAGTATTTGTTATTATACAGGGATTTAATTACACTATTTCTTTCATTTCAGCTGATCAAGATTTAAGGGATTTAAGGGATTTAATGAGACTATTTAAGGGATTTAATGAGACTATTTCTTTTATGTCAGCTTCACACCTGACGTTTAGGCCCCAAAATGTGCTGAAAGAGGAATACAGTCATTATTGACAACACTGCAAAACAAACAAAACAAACCTGGCGAATGCAGTCTAAAGACATCATCCTTGTACCGAAATATCAGCAGCAGAAGTGGTGAAATCCATTTTTTGCAGCTTCATCCGAGGCCAAGAGTGAATAAAAATACTCCAAACACTTTGTGCCAACACCTTCAGGTTAAACGATTGCACTGTGGGTCCACAACTCCAATATTTACTTCATTATCCTCTATGTGTTCCTCATTTACAAACCTCAGGTTGCCCTCGAGTGATTTACAGAAAGAATCATGCTGCTTTAATGTGCCCCCTGTATGCGCCAGCATCCCAGTTTGTAAGTCATAAATACCACTTGTGGCCGATTCATGTACATTTCAGTCAAAAATACCTACATGGGTTCTTAAATGAACAGCTGTCTGTGGGACATTTGGAGAAACCAAATTGTAAAGAGCTAATTTATGCTGCAATGCTAGGGTACATTTTTAAACCGGGGTATTTCTTTTCATTTGACAGGGGGAGAGATCTGGGTAGATGAGAGGAACTTATTTTAACTGATATGGCTCCCCGTGACCCTCCTTTCCAATTGCTCCTTTAATCTCTATTTAGACATTTGTATTCCTTTTAAATTGCCTTGCAAAGAACCGTGCAAAGTCCATTTAAGATTTTTTTTTAAAGCACCCTTATTATGCTCATTTTCAGGTTCATAACTGTATTTTGAGGTTGTACCAGAATAGGTTTACATGGTTTCATTTCCAAAAAACACCATAGTTTTATACTGCATATTGCTACAGATCCTGTGTTTAGGTCTCTGTTTTAGAATGAGACATCTCACTTCTATACTATTTTTGTTGGGAGTTGCACATGCTCAGTAGCGAGGTAAGAATGACATCCGCTAGCTACTGTTTTTCCAACTTTGATTAGCACAAGGCAGGATTATTTTACGGACTTATGGAATACCTGCAGAACAGGGACGTGGAAATAGATCTTTTATAGACTATGGTGATGTATTGTGTGTGTTGTAGTAGTATTTAGCCAAAAGTTATTTTTCATAATATGGGCACTTCAAGTAGCTTTCCACATGTTATGGTCCCTTGTGTCCAGGCCCCTTGTAGCGGCCATCACGGACGCTATGATTTGACCTAAACCTAACCCTTGCCTTTGACTTCACATTCAACGGGCACCTTGGGAGGACATTGGGATCCGACACACCCTAAACCTAACCCTGACTCATTTTAAATGAATCCTTGATGTTTGATTAACTCATACTAAGCATTTCTGTTTCTCATATTTAACTATTTCCATTTCACATACTGTATATATTGTATATTCCATTTCACATAGTGTATACATACCGTGTGTAATGTGCTATAAACACCACCAATTTTTTTGTGTCTCTAAAATGTAAACATCCATTGACTAAAGCGTCCAGAAAAAGCTGGATTTGCTTTTGTAGCATTGGTATTGGTCCATTTGGAAGGCACTGTTGTTTGTAGTGAAAAAAATGTAACGTCCGAAACACTACAAAACATAATAATTGAATTTGCCCAAAAGAAGACCCAGTAGGGTCAAAACGTTGCCTTTTCTATTAAATTATGGGAGTATAATTGCATGCGTGTTGCGGACATTATAGTTTTTCCCTTTAGTATTTTTCATTTGTCCTGCACCAGCCAGAAAATGGGATGTGCACACAATTTCTTCTATAACTGTTGCTTGTAGCCCTTTTAAATCCCCTTCCTTATTGATGGTGATCAAACATTAAGATGTATAAAGGTAGGTCTGTGCAAGTCCCATCCTGTGCTGTAGACCTTTTTCATGATTGGATGTCACATCTCACCAAAGCTGCTTTTCCAACTTGTGCAATTCAATGCAATCTCTGATAAAGAGGTTTCTACATTGTCCTTTACAAAAACTTCAATCTATTCCTGGGGTTTAATCTCCATATTCTACGATGAATGAGTATCTGTTACAGCACTTGCTCTTAGAAATTGAAACCTTTGTGATTTTGACAAAGTTAAACAATCTATTTGTTAGCATTCAAAAACTACAGCTGCAAGGCAGCAAGGCCGTGCTCAAACTAAGGAATCTTGTCTCCTTTGTTCAAATTCAGCAACACTTCTTTCTACTTTTTGGCTGTTTGTGAAAACGCAAATATCTAAATCAGTTGGATCTGGCCGAAATCAGGGACATCTGGCAGAATTTCCGCTGGTAACGGAGCAATCCCGGAAGTGGAACATCACGTATATAGACCATCTCCGATTAAACCCCAAGTGTGAGAATTCACAGGAAGCAAATGTGGGTGTGCTGATGATGTGTTATGGGTAAACATCCGAGGCTGAAGAAGAAGAAGAAAAAGGGTGATTTACACGAAAACGGCAATGAAAATGTCTTACTATAGAGATGACGAGATCATCTGTTGGTAAGGAATGACGCCAAAACCGTCAGACAAATTCAAGGAATTGCAAGGGACTTGATTATTCATGGACCTGTTTACTGATGTGTTGTAATGTGATGTGTCATGTGCTGTCTAATGCACGCTCTCACTAGGCCTAACCCCTCATCTAAACGCTCTTGAGGCGGATTCTCTTGTGTGTTTCATGTCAAAAAGTTAAAATTGACAAGTAGCACCTTTCATTTATATTTTCAAAGAGAGTCAAATCATAAGAGAATTTCTCCCAGGACACTTTGCATGTAGAACAATCTAGACCACCCTTCATAAGTTACAGAGGCCCAACATTGCTTAATGAGCGACAATGGCAAGTAACCCATATTTATGGTCTGTAATTGGATCAAAAGCTTCGGGTTCTTCGGGTACAGCAACACAAATGTGTCGAGCCAAGGAGTGGTAGAAACAGACAGACAGGCAGACCCACAGAGAGACAGAGACTGACAAAGGCAGAAGAAATAGATTCCTCAATGCTCGTGTAACTCCCTTTCAACTCCGACGTTATCTCTGTTGATGTGAGGGAGCCACTTTTTCTCTCCGTCTCCTGCTTCTGAAATGTCAAAGAAGCCGCCGCCGAGCTGCTCTGTGTCTTCACTACCAGAGAAATATGGAGCGCGTCAGTGTAATTGTGATATAAGGACGACTATCCCTCTCTATCATCCTTTTCATATTTGAGGTTGCGGAGACTTCTGGATGCCGAAAGAGAGAATTTCCCTTCTCGGTAAAAACCAGAGTCTGGTTGGCGCGCATGAACACACACAGCTACGGATACACACAAATACACAAACATTAACACGCAGCTACACTGGAGGTTCTGTCACGCTAACGGATCCTGACAGAGCAATCACAGTCACACACACATCACTCCTTTTCTCATCTCTGTTACATCTCCATGCAATCTTTATCCTTTACCCTCTTCCCCCTTTTGACCGTCGCTGTCCTGTTTTTCTCGTTGACCGCTTCATCTGTCCCACTTTTCCTTTTCTAATTTTGTTCATCTTCTTCCTATTTTTGTATTTGAGCAACAACCATTGGGAAAAACACCCGGACTGTTCAATTTCTATTTTTAAGTGATCGGGACATGAAGAATAAAACAAACCATGTGGTCATGAGTACAAACATAGACTTTAGTACTCACGTGTTTATTAGGTCTTAGTCAAAATAGAATTTGTCACTTCTACTGTATGTCAAATAAACGCAGGACTATCATTATTAATTATATAATTTTTTTATAATCTTGCATTTTTTTATTTTTAATGTAAATAAATTATCATAATATTATTTAATTGCAACTTATCTTTATATAAAATGAACTGTCATACTCTGACAGTCACGTTGTGTTTCTTTCCGGGAGAGAGATTGAGGTAGATGATGGGAATTTATGTTAAGTAATATAATTCCAGCTGACCGCCCTGTGCAGTAACTCCTTTAATCTCTTTTGAGACACTTTTAGTCCTTTTAAGTTGCTTCTTAAAGAACCAAACCTGGTATTTTAAGATGTTTTTAAAGTTTTTTTAAGTGGCTTTTTATAGAACCAAACCTGGTATTTTAAGATTTTTTTTACGTTTTTTTAAGTGGCTTTCCACACGGTCCCCTTGTGCCCGTTCCACTCGTGGTAGCCATCATGGACGGTAGGGTTATATATATTTTGGGGGGCTTTTCTTTTATTATAGTGACATTGGATAGACATGAAAGGGGGAGAGAGATGGGGGATGACACGCAGCCACCTACATGGGGCGAATGCTCTTATTGGGTGAGCCAGAGGCCGCCCCTCGGACGGTTTGATTTAACCCAAACATGACCCTTGCCTTTGACTTCCATTCAACTGTTCAACTGGTCGATGGACACGTGGGGAGGTCATTGACCCCCATGTTGTCCTCCCCCCCACTGTACAACTTTTCTCGGTCCAAATTAAATACTTTTTCCAATGTTTTTGTCACTCTACTTCTTTTGTTATGTTTTCCCCCAGCGTTTTTTAAGCTTTTTCCGTCATTTTTTTTCAATTAGTATAAAATTTAATAAAACATCTGAAAGTAGTAAACTGATCATGTATTTTACTTCTAAAGAGCGTTGTATGGAACCATCCACGTTGTTTTTTGGGACATTTTGGTTGATAGAAATCCAAATTTCTGATATTGTTGGGTTTCTGTAAATAACATCACAGAGTACGGACTAGACCTGGTCTTTTATGAAAAATGTGCATGGTGCGTGAACACAATAAGGAAATGGTGAAAAGTATCCACGAACTGGATTAAAGCTCCTAAAACTTATTTGTCTTAAAACAGCAACCCCCACATTGCTGCAGCTCCTCTTGTGAGCGCAACCCTGTGTGTTGAGCTCTCTGCTTTAGCTACACTTCTGTTCCATCTTTGTTGGGCCCGGAGTGAACATGCACAGAAACGGACACTAGCCATTGCAGAAGCAGAATAAGAGGGGCATGTAATGACAGTACCTAGGTTAAGGACTACTAGTCCATGCAGAAAGCAGAGTCTGAGGGTCCTGACAGTACAGGTAAGGACACTAGCCATGCAGAGGAACAGAGTATGAGGCCTGGCGAGTACCTAGGTAAGGACTACTAGCCAGTCAGAAGCAGAGTCGTGAGGGTTTGACAGTACCTTAGGTAAGGACTATAGCCATGCAGAAAGAAGCAGAGTAGAGGGTCCTGACAGTACAGAGGTAAGGACTACTAGCCAGTCAGAAGCAGGGTATGAGGGTCCTGACAGTACCTAGGAAGGACTACTAGCAGTCAGGAGCAGAGGATGAGGGGCCCTGACAGTACTAGGTAAGGACTACTAGCCGGTCTAGAGCGAGTTGAGGGTGTTGCCCTGACAGTAGTAAGGACTACTAGCCAGTCAGAGCAGAGTTGGGGCCTGACAGTACATAGATAAGGACTACTAGCCAGTCAGAAGCAGAGTATGAGGGCCCTGACAGTACCTAGGTAAGGGACTTATAGCCAGTCAGAAGCAGAGTATGAGTGCATTACCATCATGTGTTTAATAAGGACGCACGTTTGGCTGAAGTAAAGACAGGGACTACAGTAGAGCTGTTTGAGACAGTTTGTGAACAGTGTTGTTTTTGTGGTTGGAGATGGGTAAGTCCCTTGAAAGGGGGGGGGGACTTTGGTCTTTTTCACTTTTTAAACTTGTTACACGCACTTAAAAGATATATAACACAATAAAGGAAAGGGAAAAGGCCAAAAAGCATAATATAAGCACTTTAAGTAAAGTTAACAGTGCAAAACAAGCATGTAGGTCACACGTGTTCTCAGTAGCGTCCCCCAAAACCCAGTAGCCTATCAGGCGCTGAGAGGAATTGATTTTGTGAGGAAACGTTGCTTCAGAGGGTCACTTGAAAGAACTACAGTGGCATACCAAGTGGAACTGGATGTTCCGCTGACACAGCGTATTATTATCACTCAACATGGTGTTTGCTTAAGTGCAGCACCTCACCCCAGAGACACAGGGAGGATTTTTTCTAAACCGAACAACGGTTCCTTCTCCCAAAAGCTGTACAGTATTGACTGTTCTCCTTCACGTCAACAAAGAAGTCACATCCGAGCGATTTGAGTTGCTACGACAGTCTCATTGGCTGTCTTTGATGTTTTTTCCTTTCCTTTCCTCCCTCTCTGTCCGTGGTGCCGGGTGGGTGGAGGTGCCGAGGTAATGTGATGCAGAGAAGTGACTGGAGCGAGACGGAGCTCCGAGAGAAACCCCAAAATTCACACCAGGGTGGCTTACACTGCATATATGAGCACCTGCGTACACGCACTCATATTCACAGCACAAGAAAAAACACACATGCTCGCACGCACACACACACACACACATTCAGAGCGGCTTATGAGTTGTGCACCTTAATACCAGCCGCAGTATAGCCCATCTGTGAGAAGGTAAATTGAATCTTACAGGCACAAAGCCGACTCCCCTGTGGTCTTTAGAAAAAAAAAGCCCCACTTTGTGAGTCTAAAGCTTTTCTTAAGCTTTCGTCTCTTCATCGCTTTTTCTCCCCTTTCCTTTTCTACTCCTCCCTGACTGCCTCGCTCTCTCTCTCTCTCTCTCTCAGTGGGGGGAATGAAGGTGTGAGAAACACTGATCGATATGCTCATTAAGGAGCTGTGTCTTTGGGAGGCCTGTAAAGGGTCTGCACACAAAGAGCACCGAGGCAAACACTGCCCTGAACAAGCCTGATAAATCACCACAATATTGTCCATAACTGAACAGCACCACTTTTCACAATCACAAAAGGCTTACGGAGAGTAAAAAAAACAAAACAATCCCTCTCTTCTTCTCCCTCTTCCTCCTTTCTCTCAACTTTCATCTCCTTCCTCCTACTTCACCTCCAACTCCCTTCTTTGATGGCTGCAGAGAGGTAGTTTAAAGAACTTTTCACTTCTACCCTGTCAGGAGGATTTTTACGAATATGTCCAGTCTTTATAGAAGTCCCATACATAGCCTGTGTTTCTGTATTGAGTTAACAAAAACAGATTTACAGCTAGTCACTCTGCCCACACAATTAACCCCCACACACACAGAGGTACTGAGAAAATGCAGTTTGAAATGTTAAATTCTAATTAACAACAGCACTACCGCCTCCACTGCTCTACAGTGTCAGCGTATGTGTGTGTGTTGTGTGGTGTGTGTGTGTGTGTGTGTGTGTGTGTGTCAGGCAGGTGGGATAGACACTGACAGGTGGAAGAAAATTGCCAGTGCGAGGTATCCATCTGTGCAGGATCCACACTATGCATTTCAAAACTCAAAACTGTGAGGTTTCTATGCCAAATGATGGAAGGGGATTGACACGGTTCCATCTGCCAGTGCAGAGTCTGTGTTTGAGTTGTATGGGTAGAAACAGGGGTGGAGAGAGACTATTACGATGTCTCACTCAATTTGAAGAGCCGTTTGGCTGAAACGTCCCTTGACAAGAGGATGAAAATAGAACAGGAGCCAAAAATGGTGGAAAAAATATGTTGAGGAAAAATAGTGAAGGGCCAATTCTAACAGAGAGAAAGTTGGTCAGAAGAAACAGAGCATCCTAGGGTATGCATCGTTTGTCAATAGTAATGCGAAGAGAACCACAACTGCTTACATTACTTTTCGCGTGTACAGCGAAGTGTAAAACACCATGTCGACCTGCGGAGGGAGGCAGTCCAAATGCATGCAACTTCATCCCCATTTGCACAATTCACTGCAACGAGAAGACAGTTGTCTTTTCACCCTGGGCTCTAGTGTGACAGGTCAGAACAGGTGTGCCTTTGCATGGGGTTATACAGCACAACTTAACTAGTTTATTTAGAGCATGATGTCCCCTTTAGGCACAGAAACGACTTGGTTAAGGAACCATCACGGCACACAGTAGAAGTCCTTGTCAGGTATACATAAACCAGCCGGATCACTGGGAAGACACATGCCCATGGGACATGTTGACGATATCATTAGTCAGTGCCACCCAGAGACGGCATAAAAACAGGTGCATGCAACACCTGCCATGCAACAGCATTATCGGACGATGTCTACTGGACAGTGAGTGCACACTGAACAAAAGGGCTGTGACCAATTATAAATGTTATGTACTTAGAATTCACAGTAAACATCTGATGTGATTTTGACAGTTTAGAATGACTGTAAAATTACATGACCACCTGTGCGACATGACAACATCACAGTAGTCAAAGCATTACTGTAAAAAAAATCACAATATAGCCACTATACATTAGAAATACTAAAAGTAAAATAAACGATTGTTATTTTACCGTGTTATCTGTGTGTGTTAATTGTTATCTAATCAAATTTCTTTTAGTTGTTTTTTTTTTTTTTTATTTTACAATGAATACTCTACATAATCCTGATCTTTCCCTAAAGGTTATGACAACCATGGTCTGTTTCATCTGTCTCTCTCATACTGTACTTGCCAAACGCAGATATTGCGCAGAGTGCAACAATTTACATTAGGACTGGTCATAAAGAGCAATGTTTGTTGAATGTAATCCAGGGTTTTTGCAGAATTGTAGTAGCCTGGTGATGCGGTGGAGTAAAAACAGATCCCTTTAGACATTTGAGGACAGTCAAAGCATTCAATGGCCAATATCTGATACTTGACCCTCTTTGATGTTCCATTCAGCGGTTGAATACCCAGCCCTAACTGCGACCAAA
>NC_045736.1:13378706-13498706 GCF_008692095.1 Etheostoma spectabile
TGTATCACAAAAACATGTGAGTAAAGGTGAAAAGGTTTTTACAGTTTTCCTGACTTATATTCAGCTAGTCAGAAATGTTTGATGGCAGCCAACATTTTCTATGAAATTGAGAAAAAAAAACTTTAACAGCACCAAAAGAGAACTTTGGTGAGAATACATTTTACTCAACTTAATTTCATCCCTCTTTAGGCATCAACCTCAACTCTCGAGGGTATTGGAATTGCCTTTCCATCAAAAATAAGAGTATTTGGGGTTGGCAGGAGAACACAGACCAAGATAGGATTGGTTGGGGGTTAGGGGGTGGGCGCTTTAAAGAACATGGCGTGGATCCGAGGCTGCGATCTAATCAGCTCCGCACCTTATTTTCATCTAACGTGGGGGAGAATTAGTTATTTAACGGTGGCAGTTTTATCTTCCAATCACACGGCTTAGGTCTGCATCGTGGACACCTTGTTAAGTGGCTAGATGTGTCCAATCGGCCAGCGGAGGTGGGATGTCAGCGTGAGTTCGCACATGTGTGACTGAATGAATGTGTGTGGGTGCTTTTTGCTGGTTAGCACTCCCTAAATCATTGGTTGTCCGCGTGTGGCTCGCGTTGCCGTTTGATGTCTGTCGACTGGCACAAATTGGCAATCAGGTGAGGTTGGCATGGACGAGGGCCTCTCCTCGCCGGGATCCTGACTCCAATTGGCCCCTTCTCCCCTTTCCCATCCTCTCATCCTTCTCTTACCCCCTCACCAAAATTGTTTTAACTTGACCCTGACGGGGGCTTCTGACAAAACCCATTACAGTCTCAATTATGCTATGTGTCTCTCTTCCTCCTCCTCTTCTGGTCGTCTTTTTTTTTAATCTCCTCTCTCGGCATCCCTTTTCCCCACTGCCTCGTCTGATGCTCCGGGACTGGTGGGGGCTCTAAGCGGTCGGCGTTTCCCTCCTGACTCTATTACCAGTCTACCAGCGTGCCGCATCTCAGTCCTCCTAATTAGCCTTGGTGGGACCATCACTTTCTTCTTCATTAGGAAAACAGAACAGATGTGCGTGCCAGAAGGAGAAAGTGATCAAGGAGACTACAGGAGGGACAAAGAGCTGTATAGTACTGCAGCAACGTTGCCAGGGTTGAGGGTACCATTCCCTAAAGAAAGGTTGTCATGAAAGTAATATTGTAATGAATCTAATTGCCCTGCTGTGCCCATTCAAGGCAATGTCACTGGGTGGCTGTGGCATCATTTGATGTCTGAAACAACTTAGTCTGCATGAGTTGAGTGTTAGAGATTCAGCTCCTCAATGAGACCGCATGGCACCCTAATAGACAGAATTACTGGGTTAAATTCCTTATCTAATGCAAAGAGATTGTCACTGCCCGATGGAAGTCGAGTGCAGATGTGAGTTGGGCATGCGTCACTGCGACAAGTAGCATTCAAGATGCTAACAAGACACTTCTGTAATGTCAATACAGTAAGAATGGACCTACTTAACAAAGTTGGTTCGCTGCTGGCTACAAGGTAACATCAAACATAACGAAGGTTGTCAGTTGAATAGCATTTTGAGCTAACGTTAGCGATCAAACAACCATAGATAGCTAAAATGTTTTTGTATTGACTGCTAGCTTAGCTACAAGCTAGCATCAAACGCAACAAAGGTTGTCACTTCAATAGCATTTTGAGCTAACGTTAGCAATCAAACAACGAAAGATAGCTAAAACGTTTTTGAAATGATTTCCATCTTCTGTTATTGTTTGTATTGAGAGAGTTTCATTCTTTTCTGGATTTCACAAATTTCCATGTGACACGTTATGTCGTAAACCGTTTAAATCGGCATTTGACTTACATCGGGCAGTGACAGAGATAACCAACACACTACCCACTGTATTAAAGGAATAGTTTGAATTAGTACTGAAAAAATGCTTATTTGCTTTCTTTGCATCCAGTCATTATGCTAAGCTAATTGATTCCCACTTCCCTGCAGCTTCATGCTAAACACACAGACATGAGAGTACAACAGCGTGTTTCTGTAAATGTCAAAGTTCCTTTAAACTGGGAACACACAATATGTTTACTACTGGGATCTGTCATTGTATTAATTATGAATGCACTCATCATACAGTAAAGAGCCTGGGATAGAGCATATTAATATTATAATATTAGCTAGCTGTGGTTCAGTCTCTCTTTCTCTCACAACACACAGTTACGTCTCCCTCCTTTTTCTTCCCTGCTACTACTTCTTTGTCTTTCCAGCGGTTTACCATCTTTGTTAGAGAGGTGTGTGTGTGTGGGGGGGGGGGGGGGGGGAGACGAGCGAGAGAGGAGAGGTATGGGGAGCAGCGAGTGATGAATCTCCCCGCCGTCTGTAACACTCTCCGCTTCATCGGCTCACCCCTCGTTTCTGACCCAAATCTAATGCGACAGGACTCGTTTTCGCCGCCTCCACCTCCTCCCGCCTCCACATCCTCCCGCCTCCCCTACCCGCTGTCGCAGGAGTCGTGCACCACCCCTCTATTTTTAGATGTTTGTCCTTGAGTCACAATCCCTGAAAATTGCCATGATCCATAAAGTACTGGTTTTGTGGCGCTTGAGGGAAAACGTACACCTTCCCTCGCCAAGACCATCCTCCTTCCAACCCCCCGCCCCCCAACACCATCCCCACCACCTCCAAGTGTGTGGTGTGTGTGTGTGTGTGTGTGTGTGTGTGAGCAACAAATCGTTACCAATTTCAAGTCTACTGGAACAAATATTTCTCTCATTAAATAGGTGAAATGGAGGGAGCGCTAAACGAGTGTAACTCCGACAGATCAGGCTGTTCTTTTTTTCTTTTCTACCCTCCCTCCCCGCTCCCCCCACCCCACCAACACACACACACACTCATCCCCCACCTCAGAAAGTTATCCACTGTAGCCAATTAGCATGAATGCTCTGTCTAGCATTAGCCCCCATCTTCCGTATCCAACTCTCAGTCTCATTACCGTCTTTTTCTCTCCTCCTCCCCAATCCCCCTTCAACCCCTCTTCTCATTCCCTCTCTCTATTTCTCATTAGGCCTGCGTCGTAACACAGTGAATAATAATAGGTGCTCTACACTGTGAAATGGCTTTAGCTTTGTCTCATTTCGCCTCGTGTAAGCGGGAGTACGAGTAAACAGACGATCTGTTTCATGAAGGCACAGACACACACCAACAGACACAATCAGAGCCGTCCATTAATCTGTCGTAAAGCAGCTTTTTGCCCGCCTGAAGAAATCCCTGATATTCAGAGTCAGAGAAAGAGAGAATCTCCCACTAATCTGTCGGAGATGCCATGTAACTGTCCACTGGTGATAACCAGATGAAACCCACAAAGGAGAGAGTTTTTGGAGAGAGGGAAAAGATGGAGGAGAAGAGAAGGAAGAGATAGCGGAAGGAAAAGGGGAATGTGGTGGAAGTCCAAAAGGTGGAAGCAGAGGAGAGAGAGGACGGATGGGTGGAGGCGGAGGGTGGTGTTGGTGTGCGGCTGGGGGGTGGAGACGGCGGCACCGAGGCGTATACTAAGCGCTGAATGTAAATACGCGTGAGGGGATTATCACAGAGTGCCAGGCGGCGCTTTTGGGGCTTTGTTTCCGTGACACCATGACGTTGGCTTTGTTTCCCTGACAGCAGACGTGTGTGTGTCTGTCTGTGTGTGTGTGTGTGTGTGTGTGTGTGTGTGTGTGTGCGTGTGTGTGTGTGTGTGTGTGTGTGTGTGTGTGTGCGTGTGTGTTTGTGTGTGTGTGTGTGACTGTGTGTTTGCGTGTGACATCCAGGCATCTGTTTCCTGCTGGAAAAGGTTAATTACATCTCCACTGCCTGACTGGACGTGCAATGCATAATCACATACTCTAATGAGACCTATGTGTGTGCGTGAGTGTGTGTGTGTCTGTTTGGGTCTTTGTGTCTCGATGTGCATTCTGAAAACGCAGTTTTATAGCAGCTGAAGGGATCTCTTAACCACTTGTTTCAGGTTTGAAATTCTATTGTTGCAGCCAAGAAGAAACAAAAGCACACAGACACACACACTCAGAGTCATACACTCACACAGGTGACAGCTGGAAGCACACCGCAGTGGCATTTACGGACAGGCACTCCACTCCCCATGGGGGACATTAATGGATGGGTCTGCATCGGTGTGTGTGTGTGTGTGTGTTTGTAATTACTTGTCTGGCTATTAATGAGACAGAGATGCTACGGCATCAAAAGAGGGAATTCTTGCAAACCCTGTTGCTCATTCTGACCCTTGACTCCTATCTTCACACTTCAGCTAAGCTGCTGATTGGACAGCTGCTCTGCTTTAGATTGGGCCCAGCTCAGCGTGAAAACCGAGATAGGCTCCAGCCCTCCATGGGTGACTTTGGAAATTACTGCGCACTTTCTCACTTGGCTGAAGTTTGTACTAAGTTGATCTGACATAAGCAGGTAGGCGAGGAGGTGCAGAGCGCCGTCCATTCAGCCTCCGTGGAGCCGCGATTAAGGAGGAGAAGGGAGAGATGAAAGTGTGACTGGGAGAAATAATGGATTTCAAGGGCCCCGCCATCTCTTTACAATTCATACAGTACACCAGCTATGGCAAGAAATAAATCACACTGATAAAAATGCTGTTTTTTTTTGGAATCACATTAGCAGAAGCAAAGTTCTCTGTCAGCTGCCAAGGGAAAATTAAAATGCAGCAAGGATGGTTAATGGGGATGAGCGCAGAGTTCACAGGCTTTTATTTCCATCAATCTGATTTATTTTGAGGAATGTGGCTCAAGGCAGCATTGCAGTTGTTGAGTTTATGCAGCTTAAAAAGTAGAAAATACGTAGAACCTGAAGTCACAGACACTTACGAAAGAGATGCAGTGTCTGGTTCAAAATGTAATTTCAATAAAAGCCTGTGCCTGCTGAAGCCCCCTTCCCCACATCCCTGTTGGAGTACCCCCATGCATAACATCACACAGTCTGTACGGAGCAGCCGTACATTCCAGTTTTTTAAAGGATAAAACCCTCGTAAAGGGATGGAGAGCGCAGCTGACTGCGCCGCGGTCACACCTCTGTCTCCTGATCCCTCCATCGTCCAACTTCCTCACCCTTGTCTTCCTCCTCCACTTGATCCTTTTTCTTCTTCTTCCGTCTCCCGCAGAAGCCGTTCAGACCACAGAAGCAGGCACAGGTGAAGGGCATGGCCTATCTGACGCAGCCCATCCACGTAAACCTGCGGAGAGGGAGACGGGGGAGAGACAGGGAAGGGAGGAGGAGAAGAGGGGAGGCGTTAAAACGTTTCTCCTTCATCTGGCGAGCTGCCAATCCATCCCACTGCTCATGAGCTTGAAGGAGTCTTTTGAACACAAATGGATATCTGGAATCAAAGACGGAGAAGAAGGTTTTTTTTCATCTTTCATTTCTTTTCATGCATATTGAGGCAAAACAAGTGTTCTGTTTAGAACTTTAAATTGAACTCTATGATGAAGACAATTTCCTTAGTTGACGTCATTTGCTCCACTCACAGTTTGCCTAAAGGACTTGCCTAAAGTAAAAAAAATATGGTTAAGTGAGAAAGACGTTGCCGTGTTGTGCTGTGCAGTAGAGATGGGGCCTATGTACATAGGTGTAATTTACAGGGGAGATAGGGGGGTTATAACCCACCAGTAATCAAAAATTGCAGGTGCAGCCCCCCTCCCAAAAATATTTTCAAACTTCACCCCAAAAAAAGTTTGTAACACTCAAAATTTCAAATTTCTCAACCTCCTAACCATCCCAACCCCCCCCCCCACACACACACACACACACACACACACACACACACGCACTTATTTTCTATTGGTTTTCTATTTTCTAAATTTTTTAAATATTAAAATTTGAGAAGTAAAGTGTTTGAAACATGTTATGCGTTTAACAAACATTGCGCCCCCCCTTTTGATGTTATATGTTTTGATGCCCCCCTGCGATTTGGATATTGCAGTAGTCCATATCAACCTCACGGCAGTTCGTGAGATGGTGACGTTATTTTGATCTATTGATTCATCAACAGGGACACGATTTTCTCTCGTTTATTTCGTGGTGGTCAGCGTCTCGGGGGACGCATCAACAAAGGAATTAAACGCCACACGCAACTGCAATAACACTGGGCTGCTCTGGGGGACGCAACAAAGGGGAAAGGAAACGCCACACGCCAGCGACAACAGGACGGACCGCCACATGCGGGACGTGCAACAACCGCGAGATGGTTGTGATTAGAAAAAAAACAACGGGGAAAGGAACCGTCACACGCAGGAGACGGTTGTGGTTAGGAGAAGAAGAACGCGGAAAAGAACTCCCACATACAACTACTCTCTACCGTGATCGTGCTGTTATCACGAAAGATGCGTCCCATTGAAATACGTCAGATTAAAAGTCGTGCTCACCACCACGAAGAAAACGAGTAACACCGTGTCCCTATACGTGGATCAATAGATTAAATAACATCCCCATCTCAGGAACTGCCATGAGGCTGGGCTGTCAACCATTTTGCGATTTTGATAAAATTGCGATTAATTGTGCAGCCCTATTCGACAGAGTTTTAAAAGTGTAATAACGTTTTTCTTAGCACTGCACACACCCCTGAGCACAAGTGACACTCCGTGGAACAGACTATCGTTAGCAGCTACCTCATTAGCACACAGTCTATGATAGCAGAGCACAGACCCTGAGCCAAGGAGGCGTGCCGCTTAACGGTGACGGACTGCCGGCACACCAGGTAGCAGATTCGGGCTGAAAGACTGAAAGGTACTTTAGTGATGACTATTTTTCTTGTGTTTATATGACTTTCTCTAACTTTAGCCGAGTGTTTAAATTGCCTAAACCCAACCATAGCTTAACCATAGCTTGAAATTACCAGAGGTAAGGTCACACTTTCTCACATTTGTTGTAAATAAGATAAATAAATGGTGCTTGCCTATGGTGGGAATTGCTGGGTTTCTGTAAATAAGATCACAGAGTACGCTCTAGACCTGCTCTTTTATGAAAAGCACAATGAGGTAACTGTTGTTGTGATTTGGCGCTATATAAAGAAAATAGAATTGAATTGAATAAGAATCCACTTTTAGCACCTGCCCACCTGTGCGGGGGGCCCCCATCAAAAGATACTTCATTAGGCCTCCCGACTTTCCTAAGGGAAACCTTGCAACGGCACGGCTTCGACTCTTAATCGTCTGGGATTCACCTGCAAGCTGTCAGTTGGAAAACTGTTGCAATCCAGTGATGAATGCATAGCGGAAAGCTGTCGATAATGCTCAAGGCTGCGTGTGGGGCAGTGTTTGTCTTTAGAATTTCTGCGGGGCTCTCAGCAAAAAAGTTACTGTGGTTCAGTCAATAGGTCAGAGAACACATACGGCAAACTCTCACATACTGTACACTGCGGTAAAGATTGGCACAGTGTTCTATTGAGCGCTGTCACTCGACGACGAACAAAAACTCACATTAAGCTTCTTCTCACATTTTTCTTCCCAATTACTCTCTCTCTCTCCCAATGTTTCTTCCTTGGTCTCTCTCTCTCACACACTCTCTCTCTCATACACACACACACACACACACACACACACACACACACTCACACTCACACACCCCACACAGCCAGAAGTAGTCTTAAGGCTCACTAAACTCCTAACGTTAACATTTTTCACTAGTGGGCTAGCAGCCAATCACAAACGAGCACTGAGGTTGGGAGACGTGAGGTGAAACTGAGAGCTTCATTAAATACCAACCTGAGTCAGCAGCACCAGCAGGTCCGGCTGGGGAGTGTGTACTGTGTGTGTGTGTGTGTGTGTGTGTGTGTGTGTGTGTGTGTGTTAATGCAAGTGGGAGAGAGTGGGTGACAAAAACACAGGCACAGGCCAAACATAAAGTGTCTGGTGTGTGTGTGTGTGTGTGTGTGTGTGTGTGTGTGTGTGTGTGTGTGTGTGTGTGTGTGTGTGTGTGTGACGTGTGTGGTGTGCGGCTTTGGGGATTGATGTGTGCTCCAACCTGTCTCATATGGGGGCAATTAGTTGAGCTAGACTCCAGGCTGCCAGCAAGCAGAGACAAAAACGCCTCAGGCCATGCAGTGTATACGAGTGTGTGAGTGTGTACATATATGCTGTTAAACCTCCATGTGCTCTTCTTTTATCCTTCCTCTGTCATTTCATATATCCATCCAATCCTTGTCTGCAGATCTCCCACTCTGTATCCAATGGCTTTACACCCTATGTGACATGACAGAGAAAATCACATAGGAATAGAAAGCCATAAAACACAGCAGCGAGCCAGTCACGCCAACAGCAGGAGTAAACTTTTCTCTTTCTCACAATGATTTGTGTTTGTGTGTGTGTGTGTGTGTGTGCGCATGTGTGTGTGTGATCACTCTCACTACATGCCTTTACCCTCAGCTTGTCTGACAGCTTACAAGGCCCTGCAGAGGATTTACAACAGTGCTGAGACACCTCTCTCCACCGTGTATCCTTCTTGTCTCCTGTGTATCCTCCAATCCATGTCCTCCGATCTCTCCTTCCCTCACTCTCACCCTCTTCCCTTCTTCTTTCTCCGCTCATTCTCCAACCCCAACCACGCTGCCGGCCATCGGAGTCAGTGTCTTGTTTTGGTGGTGTGTAATTACTAGGGGCTCTTACACGGCCGAGCGCAGAGATGAGACACAGCCCGAAGACCCTCTGAATTATTAACTGGCTGGAAATGGATGAGTCAACGTTAACAGAGAGGTGGAGGGAGGCAAAGCAGCCCACGTGCATCTACAAATACACACATAAGTGAACAGCCACGGGCCCGAGTACAGCGTGGCTTCACGCGTGAACCAACCACGGTGGGATCCAAACTTGGGTTGGATCGGTATTTCTGGATGACGATTATTGGCCAAGGAGAAAAAGCCAATTGGCAATTAATTATTCAATACTCAACTAAAAATTTAACTTAAACTTATTTATTTCAAGGTGCTGATGGTCCCAAGTATCCACACAACACAACCAAATACAAAAACTCGCTGCAACTATGGAAACGATGCAAAATGAAAAGCACACAAACCCCGAAACAAATGCAAAAAAAAAAAAACCTGCTGCATTCAGATTACACACTGGAAGTTCTCCAGGCCTCTAGGGGGAGCGCTAATGGGAACAACTTGATTTTCGACCTCACGGAGAGAGAGAGATGGATCAAGAGAACGGTGTTAAATGGCGTGTGACTGCTTTGAGATCATAGACTGGAAATATGTTGGACATATGTTTTCTCTCGTTTGGTTGATGTGTCTTGGCTCAGGTCCCAGGTGATTCTCAATCAGCAGAAACGTGTCTGTAAACTCATGGTAAAAAAACATTTAAAACTGCATTAGCGTTTAACGTTGACTTTTGTTTGAGCCGTATTACATGACATGACATTACATTGTTTAATTTCAAGGTCCGTAAGGCGCATCACAAGTCACCTCAAGTGTAATATTGTGACTATAAAACTACGGTTATCAACAAAATAAGTGATCAATCTGCATTCACATTGTAGAGCAATTTGCTCATGAATTATAAAAAAACAGACAGGATTTCTAGTCCCTCCCTGTTTAGTAAGCCAGTCAATTTGAGCTATAGCTTTGTGTGGACTGTGGGATTTATCAAACTGAATAAATCCCCCTCCGCACATAGAATCACAAAACTAACTCCATTGTGTTGTAAGCAAGACAATTCCTGAAAAAGTTACGGCAATCATTAGCATGATTACTTTTTAGTTCAAAGACATCCAAAACACCAAAGTACAAAGACATAGCGGACCAGACGCAAGCTTTTATTTTGAAAAGTCGGAGCTCGGGATGGCAGCAGCTGAGAGGACATGAGACACGAGCACAGACTGTATATCATTACTATGGTACAATATATTAATAATAATATTTATTTTTTACACAGTCTATGGACGTGAGACGTGAGACGGGAGGTCTCCAGGCTGCAGCCATACCCAACTCTAATGGAAAGGCAGAGCGCTCTCTCCCAGCGGGGTCGAAAATCAAGCTGTTCTACTCAGCGCTCGGAGAACTTCCGTTGTGCGATCTGGATGCAGCATTTTTAGTTGTAGTTGCATTTGTTTTGGGAATTGTCTGCTCTTTTTTTGCATTGTTTCTTTTTTGGGGATTGTGTGCTTTCCTTTTTGCACCATTTCTGCATTTGCAGTTTATTTATGTATTTGGTTGCGTTTTGTGTATTTGCAGAGTGTTTGCTGAGTGCCGTGCATGTGTTGTCACTGTTGAATGTTGTTTTCTTGATTTTCTTGTGTTTTGTCCATTTGCATGTGTTTTATGAAGTTGCAAGGCGTTTGCCCCTGTCCGCCGCCATACTCGAGCGCTCAGCAACTAACCATCGAGTTGTAGAGGTAAAGAGAAAGTGTGTGAGTGTGGTATCAACCTTTTCATCTAACTCTCAGCGAGAAAGTGAATCATTTCCCAAGATGTCCAACTATTCCTTTAAGAGTAAAGGCAAAAACACACATATACACACACACACCTGCAAGATTGCTTATAACCAAACACACAACATGCTTCCTCGCCAAAGAGATGCTTTGTTTGCAGGGGAATCCCTTCTTTTGGAGAGACTGATCTAGCAACAAGCATGGGAACGGGAAGTGCGAGGGCTGGGAAGACAGGCAGAGATGAGGAGACATGAGACAAAGAAATAGGGCTTGAGTATAAAGTATGAGGGGAACTCAGAGACAGTTTGAAGCAGGTAGGATTAATGTCAAAGTCATCCATCTTTGTTTTAGTCCGTCTTTGTCAACCTCATCCCTGTAAAATCTCGCTCAGCTTCCTAGCACGCGTCACTGTCCGTGTTCGTGTGTGTAAGCTGATTTGTGTCTTATCGAGATCCTCTGTGGACACAGACATTGGGGTTTGTTTGTTATCTTCTTGGTTGGACGGCGAGATAAGGTGATCAGTATTTGCGTGAGTGAGGGAGCGAGAACGTGTGAGCATGCGTGTGCATGTGTGTGCTGTTGCACTTGCACGTGTGTCTGTGTCTGCGCGCAGAGGAATAGATAAGCTCGGTGTGGTGCCTTTGAGTTTGAGTGACAGAATTCTAATGCTGAGCCCAATGGTCAACAGCCCAGGGACGTTCCACAGAAAGCTTATTGGACGCCATTATTAACACCGTGACTGCCTTCGGACGCACAGATGAGGCAGAAACAGTCAATGCGAGTGTGATCCATGCTGACACGGGCCTGACTTCTACTCCTGGCATATAAGTAGCCAATGAGAAACCTCCCAACCAGAAACCCTTCTCATCAAGCAGGCAACAAGATGCTCTGGTGTGTAAAAAACAAGGTTTTACCCTGCTCCGGATTCCAAATCCCAAAGCGCTCAATCTCATAAATTTTCTTTTGGAGTGGGGTCATTGAAAGCAGAGGGTACACTTATCATCTCACAGAATTTACAGATTACTTTCAAAAAGCAGAAAAAGCTTGTCCTGAAGATTTGTTTTTTACTTACATCTTGAATTTGTCGTATCAGCAGCAATCCTGCACTCTTCCCGAGACCCCTTCACTCTGTCTTTGCGTGGTCCACATATGAACTGTTTCCCTGCCCCTTATCGGATCAAGTCAGTCCCACAGATTGTCTCTTCCTCTTTTTTCCTGTCTCCATGTCCTTCTTTCCTGGCTTTAAGCCCCAGTCACGCTCTTTCTTTACCATCACGTAGACATTAAAACCAGTGTGTGTCC
This sequence comes from Etheostoma spectabile, assembly GCF_008692095.1. Classification (NCBI taxonomy): domain Eukaryota; kingdom Metazoa; phylum Chordata; class Actinopteri; order Perciformes; family Percidae; genus Etheostoma; species Etheostoma spectabile. Next base: position 13,390,395 of record NC_045736.1, read on the forward strand.
TGGGTTCCTGGTTTCTGGTACCCACACAAAGCTTTTACCTGTATCTGTTGCATTCTGCCCCCCCCCCCACCCCATTCTCCCCGCCCCCTCACAACTCTCTCCTTCTCACTTTGCTCGCTCCCTTGTCCAACACAAAATGCCCTCTGTCCTGCTCTCAGGTAAAAACTCCCCCCCCCCCAAATCCTGAGCCTAGATAACTTGAGAGGTCTGAAAAAACAGGGAAACATTGTGTGTTGTTTCAACACAAAGGATGCCAATGGTGGATGGGATAAAAAAGGCAGAGAAAGACTGATATATGTAAAGTAACAGAGATAAAGGAAGAGAGGAACAAAGAAGAGAAAGTCAGGAAAAACTGATAAGGTGATAAAAAGTGTGAAGCAGAAACAGTGGACAGATGTGGGATGACGTCCTGTCAGGCAGGTATTTGAATGTGTGTGTGTGTGTGTGTGTGTGTGTGTGTGTTGTGTGTGTGTGTGTGTGTGTGCAGATTCAGGTACACTATGGTGCATTGGAGTCTCAATCTGTCCTCATGGCTAACTGTCTCCCAGTCCCAGTGAACAAAGAGCCTATTGACTTAGTAACACACAGGAGCTTTCTATTTTCTCCACAGGCTAGTGCTTTGTGCTGGTCCCCTTCAACACACACCACACACACACACACACACACACACACACACACACACACACACTCACCCACACACAGAAATGCAGCCACACCAGAACACCACCTGCTCGGAGATATGTCTGCCCTATTTCCAGGGCGGCTCGATATTCAACGTTGATATGTCCATTTTGTCACAGAAAATACCTATTTTTAGAAAAAAAAGTTTAATAGATCTAAATTAGAAACTAACTTACATTTGCCACAAATTTCAATTTGCATGTGAAAAGTACGACTTTAAGACTCACAAATGATCATTGATTGATCATCTTTGATTTAATTAACATTTAAGTGTAAAAAAATAGAGTCCAACAAACAGTTCAAAACCTTTTAGAGAGATTTAATTAACTTTTATACAAAACAGGACTGGGCCCAGGAAGTGTTTGTCATTTTCACTTGATAAATGACATGGATGATGGACTGATCATCAAAATTGTTGATTACTTTTCTGTCAATTGAGAATTGAGAGTGTTTCAGCATTAAAGGTCCCATTGCATTCCATTCATGAGGTTTTTTTTAACAATGTGTGTTCCCCCCGCCTGTCTATGGTCCCCCAGTGGCTAGAAATAGGTAGGTGTAAACCGAGCCCTGGGTATCCTGCTCTGCCTTTGAGAAAATGAAAGCTCAGTTGGGCGTCAATCTGGAATATTGCCCCTTATGAGGTCATAAAGGGCAAAGTTACCTCCCCTTTCTCTACTTGGCCCGCCCAGAAAATTTGGCCCACTCATGAGAGAGTCACATCATGGTTTTCAAATGAGCCTCCTCAAAAGCTACAGACTCAGAAATGGCACATCCTAAGGAAAGCTCATTGTGGGACTGGCTCTAGTGGCTGGAATTCTGCAGCGATGCTGAATTTTGGGAAAGAGACTTCAGATACAGTATTAGGGGACCACTAAGGTCTATATAAAAGAGTCTTCAGATACAGTATTATGGACCACTAAGGTCTATATAAAAGAGACTTCAGATACAGTATTATGGACCACTAAGTTCTATATAAAAGAGTCTTCAGATACAGTATTATGGACCACTAAGGTCTATATAAAAGAGACTTCAGATACAGTATTATGGACCACTAAGTTCTATATAAAAGAGACTTCAGATACAGTATTAGGGGACCACTAAGGTCTATATAAAAGAGACTTCAGATACAGTATTAGGGGACCACTAAGGTCTATATAAAAGAGACTTCAGATACAGTATTAGGGACCACTAAGGTCTATATAAAAGAGACTTCAGATACAGTATTAGGGGACCACTAAGGTCTATTTAAAAGAGACTTCAGATACAGTATTAGGGGACCACTAAGGTCTATATAAAAGAGACTTCAGATACAGTATTAGGGGACCACTAAGGTCTATTTAAAAGAGACTTTTCTACTAAGAGAGTACAAAAGTGTCCTTTTTAAGATTCATTGCATCTTACCCCTCCATGTGAGAGGAGCTTTTAGCGCCGCTTTCAGGTGTGGCCACTCGCTTTAGACATAAACGCTTTACACATAAACGCTTTAGACATAAACGCTTTACACATAAACGCTTTAGACATAAACGCTTTACACATAAACGCTTTACACATGGTCGAACACTTTGTAAGAATTGTTTTTCTTCACATATTATACGCTTGTTTTTTCGTCTACTTGTTACAGACGAGTACAAAGTGCAGGCAAGCTGGTTTGCATGCTACTCTTTAAAATAATCTCTCAAGGACCTTTGAGTGGGGGGGGGGAAATAATGTGTTAAGTAAAGTGTTGGTAACTCACTGACATTTTAATATATTTTTGTGGAGAGGAAAAGATACAGAATTTTTTTTTTTTTGATGCAGCCTCCGCATCTGTGTTAGAAGTTTGCTGTTAACGTCCCCCAGGCTGCAGACTAACTTTGTGTTGTCTGTTGGCTTCTGTAAGTATCTCTCTTGCCCCCTTGTGGAGCGACACCAGGACTACAAAGAGCCAACAAGGCGCTCCGGAGGTCTACTACAGGTACATTAATTATAACCTTCCCAGTGGGGAATAAGGCTTAACGAAGTCCGGGCGGAGAGCAGGGGGATTATGACGTCTCAATAGCACTACAAGTGCCTGGCCAACCATTGAAATCCTGTGTGAAGTTATCAACATGCTGAATAATAATGCTGTAAGGCTTAGAGCAGATGCAAACTCTGAGTAAAGGTTTGTGTGTGTGTGTGTGTGTGTGTGTTGTTGTGTTGTGTGTATGTGTACGTGCTACAGCCGAGAGATTTCTCGCCTCAGCTGGTTGGACAGATCACCTGAAACTAAGAGGAGAAAATAAATAGCAAGAGAGAGAGAAAGTAAAGGAAAGGGAGAAGGAAAAGGCCACAGTGATCTCAGAGAAGGAGAGAGAGAGGAGAAAGAGAGACAGATGGAAAAAAGAAAGGGAGCAAGGAGTATGTAGAGAATACCAGAAGAAAGAAAGTTAACACTGTCGACTGCCATTAAACTCAAACAACAACAAGATTTTGTTTAAAGGAAAACTTTTTTTAAAGTCTATCTTATTAAAAATACTCACTTTCCATAAGTAGACTAGAGGCGTATTATCTGCGCCAAGGAGGTCATGTTTTTGGCTCAGTTTATTGGTTTGTTTGTCAGCAGGATTACGGAAAAACTTGAAAGACTGTGGCATGGGGCAAAAGAAAAACCCAGAACATTTTGGAGCGGATCCAAATCACAGGGCGGATACACATTTTATTTTTCACTTTCATTAACACTGTGAGATAGGGCACTTGTGCTGCCTTCATGCCTTCAAAAATGACTTGCCGAACATATTTCAATTGACGTCACTTTTGAAGCAGTTAGGCTTAGGGAACCATCATGGGTGGGCTTATAAAAGGTGCGTTTACTTGACATGCAGGACAAGAAGGGGACAGTTGGGTTTGGAAAACAAAGAGAGCGGCAGTTGGGTTTAGGAAAAGGAAAACGCAACAGTTGGGTTTAGCAAAAGGAAAATGTGACAGTTGGGTTTAGGAAAAAGAAAACACGACAGTTGGGTTTAGGAAAACAAAGAAAGCGCCAGTTGGGTTTAGGAAAACACAACAGGTTTAGAAAAAGGAAAATGCAACAGTTGGGTTTATAAAACAAAGAAAGCGTCAGTTGGGTTCAAGAAAAGGAAAATGCGACAGTTAGGTTTAGGAAAAGGAAAACACGACAGTTTAGTTTAGGAAAAGGAAAACACGACAGTTGAGTTTAGGAAAAGGAAAACACGACAGTTGGGTTTAGGAAAAGGAAAATGCGACGGTTGGGTTTAGGAAAAGGAAAACAAGACAGTTGGGTTTAGGAAAAGGAAAATGCGACGGTTGGGTTTAGGAAAAGGAAAACAAGACAGTTGGGTTTAAGGGAAAGGAAAATGCGACAGTTGGGTTTAGAAAACAAAGAAAGCGGCAGTTGGGTTTAGGAAAAGAAGACAATCCACGAAAAAACACAATTAGGGTATGTAACTTGGAAAATACTGCTCAAGTCTCATAGTAGCTTTGGCTGCACTTTAGCGTGCATTTTTGCACATAACTAGTACAAGGAATTTTTTTCCCCTAGTATGGTAAGACTGAATATGGAGCAGGTATTTGCTTCAATTTTTGGCTGTCGTCCATGTTTTTGCATATATTGATTAACATTTCAGTTATTCTTTCCAGGAATAATTGAAGTGTCAAAATAGAGTAAAATTGTATAGGTTCCCAGAGCCCAAGTTTAGTCTCGACTGTATAGACGTTAGTTGTAGCAACGTGTCGACCAAGGGTGTAGTCTAGTTTTTTGTAGTGAGTATCCTGTGATTTCTTTTCCCTCCCAGCCTCATTCTCGCTGGTGTCCCAGAGCGACAAACCCACCAATTTCTTGAAACGTTACCGCGTATGGCATCAGCCTCATGCTGCAGTGTCACCCGAAGCTGCAGAAGCTTCAGGGGCAGGCTCACGAAATTAATGAGAGTGTAGATTGAGTTGGCTTTCATTTCCCATCTCCTTTCATATTAGTTAATTCCATGTTTGCACAGAGAATGACCGCCAAGTAACTGTGTGGTTTTTCCTAGGTGACTCGCACCACAGACGGGGTCAATTTATGACCAAAACGTTTGTAATATGTGTAATAAATGGGTATATGGAAGTCCTTGATCTTCCCTGGTATATGCCGTATACCTTGCGTATCACGTCGACTGCACCACTGGTCTCAACTGTGTGTGCTGCGTCTTAATGCAAAAGCCCACAACTCAGGAATTTGTCTTTTTTTTATTATTTTCCGCTAGTCTTGCTCCTTGTTCCCCTCTTTTATATAGATGGATAGACATTTATTGATTCTTTCGGAAATTCATCTTGCACCGTACAGCTCATCAAATAGATAGACAGACAGACAGACAACACACAACAACACGACCACTAACCCCCCTCCCCTCTCCCACCCCACACACACACCCCACCCCACCCCCCGCACAACAACAATACACAAAACCAACCATCTCTACATCACAAAATACAAAGTGCAGTGTCATTAGCACCAGTGGGCCATCAATAGTAAGGTGCATCATCGTCAGTGACATTTTAATATTATACCAAAGTGCAATGTTATCCCACAGAGAGGATCACGTTATTTCCCCCAACTTCTTCAGTAATATAATGCTGGTGGGAATAAATGATTTGTGAGCCCGGTTGGCATCTTACATCTTCTGTCTGATGACAGCACCTCATGCGCCTTAAATAGGGGATGTAGCCTGTCCCCGCAGATTGCTTGTCCTTTCCTCACCACCCTGGATTTGCAGATTGAGGTCAGAGAATTGAACGGATGTCCAGCAATCTTACTGGCCATGTTAACTATCCTGTGTAATTTATTTTTGTTTAACACCGACAAAGACAAACCCCAGGCAATGGTACAGAAAGTTAAGATACTCTCAACAAAAGAGTGACAGAAAGAGTGAGAGAAAGAGCGATAGAAAAGGACCATCATGTCTCAGCTAGTGGAGTCGTGTAGCCTCTCCATGAGCGGTTTCGTTTTTTAAACTGACGAAATCGTCATTTCTGCAAATTGCCTCCGCCCAGAGTGACTTTGCACCCATCAGCACCCACTCACTATTTTCCATTAATGCATACAATCACATTCATTCATACATCACATCATTTGAATCACGCTTTGCGCTCGGTAATACACCTTTACAGTGAAGTCTCTCACTAGGAAAGAGTTGCTTCACTGCTGGTATGGAGACAAAGAATGATTACAGTGACCAACAACTGGCATGGGTATTATGTTCCAATAGTAAAAGTGCAAAGCTATATCTTTAAGGGACTCCGGAGAACAGAGGGAGATCGACCGAGAGTCAGAAAGAGGGAGAGGGAGAAGAAAGCAAGAGAGGGCACCCTGGCCTAGATATCCGCCTGTAAGCTGCTCGCAATGCAGACACGGCGACTGGCTGTGCGAGGCGAGCGCGGGAGAGGAGATGAGAGGAGGGCGGAGAGATGGGCAGAGGAATAAAAGAACGAGGGACAGAAAGTCAGGCCAGAAAAAGGATTAGTGATCAAAGGAAGCCACCGGCCATCCTGAAAGCCCGCTACACACACAAGCACACACACACACACACACATAAAAACATTTGCATTAGCTGTAGAGTAGATGATAAGAGGGGAAACACACACTCGCACACACATACACACCCATTGATTGATTTCAGCGCTGTAATGAGAATACATGCCAGTCTAACTTTCTCTCTAATTGGTTTCATAGCCTTTTACCAAGAGAAGTTCTTTGGGGAACTTAAAAAAACACAATATGACATCTACCTTTTCCTATTGCAGAAATTCCACGCTGGAAACTAGACTTTTTGAAATGTTTTTAATTCCCCCTAAAACCTCTGTCTCCTTCAATGTGACGAGTCGTCGATGAAGAGATAAACAACGGGCTGGAGATACCAATTAGGCCGTCAAACGGCAGCACAACAATCTTCGGCACTCCTCCGCTTCCCAGAAGAGCGCTGGTGGGGGGGGGGGGAAGAAGAAGAAAAAAAGCAGTTCTGCCTGTGCAGCGAGGACGAGGAGGAGAAGAAGAAAACTTTGTGAGAGTTCATTCTCTCTGTGCAGAGAAACACACGCATACAGACACACATCTCCCCTGTCAGAGGCTTGACCTCCACTAAGCTGATCTCACTCCTCGGTGTTCCATCGCCCTCCCACCGGCTGACCTGATTGGCTAATGACGGCTCATTTATCTTGATGCAGCATCTGCAGGGTCTACAAGGCTTGTATATGTGTGTGTGTGTGTGTGTGTGTGTGTGTGTGTGTGTATGTATGTGTGTGTGTGTGTGTGTGTGCATATAGCCAATTGCAAACATACTCTTTCTAACACACACACGCACACACATGCACACACACACGATACACACTGTGTGCTAGATCTGTACGCCAGCGCTGCCCTTGCTGCAACAGCTTGCACACATTGGTTCACCTCTGGGGAATGATGGAGAGGAGAGAGAAGAGAAGGAGGAGAGGGTGGAATGAAAGGGAGGAGGAGGTGAAGAGTAAGTGAGAGGGAGACAATGATAAAAAAAGGAAAACAGGGGGAAGAAGGGAACAGAGAAGAAGAACAGGAACAAGGAAAACAGGAGAAAAGAAGCAGAACAACCCAATGAAAACAGAAGAAGAAGAAGAAGAATGAGAGCAGGGTGATTAAAAGATGAAAAGAGGAAAGGAGATAAAAGAGAAGTAAAATGGAAGAGAGAGGAAAAAACACCAGAGGAGGGAATGGGGTTTAAATGGGGGAAAGAGGGAAAGATGCAAGTTTTATTCCACCGTTAAGTCTTCTTTAATTACCGCAGCTACCGCAGTGTGATCACTGCATGTGTGTGTATTGGGGGAGGAGGAGGGGGGGGGGGGGTCTCTAGTATGTGTAATACACCGCAACCATTAACTATGAAGCCGGCTAAATGAGTGAGGCCAGCCAAAGGGACAAGCCAAGCAATCCTCTATTATTCCCGAATTCATGAATTCTCCATTTTTAAATTGTGTGTAACATAGTTACTTTACCTGCATTCCACCTCACAGCATGAACTCCTTCGGTTTTTAATTAACATTTACATAACAATGGTTGCGACATAATCGTGGTTTTACTTTTTTCCCTGAACTTAGACTAGACGTTATTCTCTCAATTTACCATAATTGGGTCACTATGTTGATTGCTCGCACAAAAGAACATTATGTGAAAAAAAAAAAAAAAGTATGACAACAATACCAACTTGAAATAAAAATACAGCTTGGTTCATAATGCACTCCAGCCATTTTCTGTCATAAGTGATAACAATGTACTCGCCAAGTACAATGGGTCCAATGGGGCAGCAATCACGAGTGGTGGTAATACCAGACAGGGTGTCATCTGGAATTTCCCATTTTATTGGGATCAATAAATATCTATCTATCTATCTATCTATCTATCTATCTATCTATCTATCTATCTATCTATCTATCTATCTATCTGTCTATCTATCTATCTATCTATCTATCTATCTATCTATCTATCTATCTATCCAACAAGCTATCACTAAGATTAGCAACTAGTTTAATTTAAGGTAATACCCCAAGTGAACATACCTGTTATGTTATGTGAAGAAGAAAAAACTATGGCAAGTACAGTGGGTCCAGTGGTGTAGTCTAGTGTATTGTAGTGGGTATATATATTGGGCCAGAATCAGGCTTTTGGGGAAGGGGGGGAGATATCCTAGTGGGGGGTCTGGATGCTCTCCCCCAGGGACGTTTGTAGCATCAATGACTTAATTCCCTGTATTCAGATACACTTTAATGCACCAATTTACAGTGGAAACACCTTTATTTAGCCTACGTGAAGTAGAAAAACACAGATGACAATGAAAAATTGCATCAAAAGTAGAATGGAAATTCTGTTGTTGCGTGTTATTTGGGCATTTTTAGGTGGTTATATGGAATTCCTGGAGCTTTCTTGGTGGGTATGCTGCATATACGTACACCACCATCACGTAGAGTACACCACTGAGTGGGTCCCAGTTAAACCAAGAAGGTGTTCAATTTAAATGCTACCAACTTGAATGATTGAATGTTCTTTGCTGTGTTGGACCTACTGTTATCATGGTGGTGATCTTTGAATGCGATAACATCCCTAAGAATAGGTCCAACAGAGCAAAGAACACTAGCGGTCAGACAATCATTCGTTTTAGAGACAAAGAGACGGTCCTCACCTGAACACTTCAAACAACCTGTGTTCACGTTTGCCTCTCGTGGTCGCTCCAAATAATGAGTTTCCTCTCTTTTAGGTAGCGTGGCGTTCTTTTAGTGCCAAGAAAACCTCCAAGAGAGGAAGTTGGCTAGGACCTTATCTTTTACTAGCAGCTAACATTGGTTTCTTGAAACCGTGAACATTCACCAAAAGGTGAATCATGGACATCAGGTCCATCAGTCATGATAGTAACATTTAAAATTGAAAGTTTTTCAACAGTTTTTGCTCAATAGCGTTTTTTTTGCCTCCAACGTCGCCTTCAAGCCATCTAACCCTGACCTAAACCCTAACTTAACATAACCATTGCTGCCTGGAAGGAGATGTTTTGGGGGAAAAAAACACTTTTTCTGACGTTTTTGTCGATTTTTGTCCTTTTAACGTTGTTGTACCCCCCCCCCACGTTTTTGAACATCTATATCCAAAATGTGAATCAAGGTGATCAGCTGACAAAGATCTTCCTATAGATGTGCGAAATGTAGAATGTAATAAAAGACAATTTGTTTCTTAATCCTGCATCCCAAAGTTCAGCCATTCATTCACTGTCTTTTTAAAAGTGCACCAGTTTGACTTTTCTGGACCTACTACACTGCAGCTTATTTTATTTATTTACATATAATTGATTACTGCAAACACCTTATATGTTATGCCTTACTCATCCCTCTCTCTTTCCCGTCTCCTCCTCCTCCTCCTCCACCTCTCCTTCCTGACTGCAGAGAGAGGAGGGTTTGCATGTATTATGTCTTCTTTTGTTCTTTGCTGTCGGCTCATTGTCACACAAATAACAAAAAGGGAAAGAGGGCGTTCAGTGAGGAAAATGAAGGGAGAGAAGGCGAGAGGGAGGTAGAGGATGAGTGGGTCTTGATGTGACGTCCGTCCTGACTGTAGGCAGATATTGGAGGCTTCACCCACCTCAACAATCCCCCACCCTCACATCCCCATCTCTCTTTGTGCATTCTTATCTTTTATTTTCTCTCTCAAGCCAGGTGCTGCTTATCTGGCCTTCAGCACATCTTATCCTACCCCACACCTCTCCACCCCCATCCTGCTTTATCTCTCGCACTGTCACCGCAAACTCACACTTTGACACATGAACACACACACATTCCTTCAACCTGCTCCCCTGTCTCCCCCCCCCCCTCCTACGGCTTTTCCCACTTTCACATCTCCATCTTTCCCTCAATCTGAGAGAGCGCTGGAGGCAGCTGGCGGGCCGTGACCTATCCTATCGCTGCTCCGGAGTCAGCCCTGACACACAGATATGGCGGGCAGACAGACAGGTAGGAAGATAGACAGGCAGCTAGGAGCTCATCAACTCCAGATCTGTATCTCAACTCCACCTTTAGAGGCTTAATCCGGCTGCTTTTCCCAGAGCAGCGAGCTACTGTAGCAGCCAAGAGCCGCAACTGACAAATCCATACAGCTTAAACTCCCGCAAATCTTTAAAAATCCTGTTTCTATGAAGCAAATAAGGCACTTTAACATCCCCTGTGTTTTTTATAGTGTTATTTTGTGGGTGGTGCGGTGCTAAATTGAGCAAAAAAAAACGCTTTTTCCTACAAGCTGCATTGTTTCAAAATCTCCGAAACTGATACGCCCATTTTTTGTCCCCACGCCTCCCATGTCCAGCATCGAGGCCGAAGTGCGTGGGGTTTGGCAGCGTTGCTATTTCATACTGTTGCAGCATATTCACTCCATATAATTGCACTGGTAAATTTGCACCTAATCTTTGAACTTTTTTTTTTTCTTTTTTCTGAGTGTTATAGCTGCTGGCTGCAACGGGGAGGGAGGGTGGCAAGGCTGCCTGTGTCGAGCTCTCCATCCTGATTTAGAATTAGATCTATTTCTGTTCACCCTCCAACCCCGCCGGGAAATATTTAAATCTGCCATGGAATGTGCGTATATGTGTGTGTAACAGAGAGAGAGAGAGAGAGAGAGAGAGAGAGAGAGAGAGAGAGGAGAGAGAGAGAAGAGAGAGAAACATTAAAGAGGAAGAGATTATTTTAAATATATACAGAATACATCAATATTGTTGCCTGGTTGTTTGAGAATTTGCATTTGGTACACAGCTTTGGCAACATGGTTTTCTATTTGCAGGCATGCCAATTAAGTCACTGAAGTCAAATCAAACAGAATCAGAAAGAGGAAGATAGAAACAGAAATAGATAGAAGGAAAAGAGGGGGGGGGGGAGACAAAAGAGCGAGTGTACGCAGTCTCAATGTGAACTAGCGGGGAGTAAGATTCAAGCCGTGGCCAGTAATTCATAAGCAGAGCACGTACAGACTCACAAGCTCACCCTCTGACCACACACACACACACACAAACACACACACAAACATACACACACACACACACACACACACACACACACACACACACACTCACACAACACACACACACACACACACACACACACACACACAGTCACACCAGGAGTCTGAACAAGCCTGAGACACATTTCAGCTCCATATCTAATCCAACAGCCATTCAAATGTCACCGCCAGAACCTTTGACCCCTGTGTACGCAAAACAACACACACCCACACATACACACACAAACACACACACACACACACACACACACACACACACACACACACACACACAGTCTACACCATTCTCACTATCTCAAGACAGTTATACCCACACTTTAAAGAGCATTAGAAACTATGTTACAGGCTAAAACTGTGAAAAGTGTGTTCATCAGATTAGGAGGTGACACACACTCACCTCAGAGTGGAATCCGGTGCTCCGCCGCGCTGTGGTGTGGAAATGAGGGGCTGCACCCGGGTCCTCACACAGACACATGCACACATGCGTGCGCACGCTCACGCTCAGAGGCGAGGTATGTGTGAGGACAATGAGACTGGACTGGATGGAGCTGAGGAGCGGTAGGAGTAGGAGAACAGAGGAGGAGGAGGAGAGAGGGAGGGAGGAGGGAGGGAGATGTGTGGTTGGGCGGGAAGGTGAAGAGAGAGAGAGAGAGAGAGAGAGAGAGAGAGAGAGAGAGAGAGAGAGAGAGACTGGGTGAATAAAGAAATACAGTGAAAGAAGAAAAGAAGTGTCCAAAAAAAAAAATGTGAAAAGGGTCCCTCTAAATAGGAGTCCCTCTTGTTGCATTCTTGTGCGTGTGTGTGTCTTCAGTGTGTAAAATTTGTTAAGGTGACCGTGTGTGTGTGTGTTAAATGAGTGTGTGTGTTGTGGTGTGTGTGTGTGTGTGTGTGTGTGTTGTGTGTGTGTTTGTTCGGGACTGAGATTTGCTGTCTGAGGTGTAGGGTGTGGTGTGTGTGTGTGTGTGTGTGTGTTGTGTGTTGTTCGCTCTCCAGCCTATGTCTCGCACATCAGTTTCAGCTGCTTGAGCAGCATCAGCGAGTGCTTTCTTGTGCTCGTCCTGTGTGTGTGTCTGTCTCTTTGTCGTCTGTCTCGTGCTCATCTTGTAGTGTCCTCCTCTCGCTGGGGAGAGGCATACACCAACTAATCTCTTTCAAAGCTCTCAACCTTCACGTTCATCTCCTCTCTCTCTCTCTCTCTCAGTCTCTCTCTCTTTCTCGTCTTTCTTGGAAAAGTCGGCTTATCCCAAAAGCTTTTCACGATCTCTCAAACACATTTAGTACGTCGATCCTGCTTTCTTTCGTTTTCTCTTGTTATCTCTTGAAGAAAAAAAACGGTCCGGCTTAACTTGAGTTTATAGAAAAGTCCTAAAACTTATTTTATCAAAAAAATAAAAAGATCCTGTGTTTGGTCTACATATAGTTTATCTTATTTCTAGAGCTCAATAATTAAAAAAAAACACAAGCGGGTCCAACACCGTAATCCGTGTTATCAACGCGGAGAACCCCAAAAAAAAATCACATTTTCCCAAATAAAACACTAAAAATTATTTCCTTGTGTATTTGAGCTTACATAAACGTATATTCTTATTTTCTAGAGCTCAATTGCAATCTAAAAACTAAAACACCAATGACATGTCCTAAACAACACCTGTAAATCCCGCGTTTAATCAACCGCTGGAAATAGTCCCAAATATGGTAAATGCATCATTTCCTCCCCGTAAACTACACCGCCAAGCTGTTTAAGGAAATTATTTAGCCTTTGTTAGAAATTAAACTATATATTTGTGCATGACGTATGTCTTGGTCTTGTGCTTGGAGAGCCACAGACAGAGTAAAGAAGTTGGAAAGTACTGAAAGACGCCCAAAAAGACGGTTGGTTTTGGTTCATGGGATATGTGGACAATATGAAAACAAAAATTTTAAAAAACACAGACATTAAACTTGAACTTAAATTTAGTGTAAAAAACTGAGATTTTTGTGTCCAGCTCACACCAGCATTCACGTATAATAAACACAAATACACAATCACACACACCTTGCGCTCCAGGTGTGTGTGTGTGTGTGTGTGTGTGTGTGTGTGTGTGTGTGTGTTTGTGTGTGTGTGTGTATGTTGTGTGTGTGTGTGTGTGTGTGTGTGTGTGTGTGTGTGTGCGTGGGTGTGCCGTGCAGCTTCAATCTCCCGGCTCAGCCACAGAGACGCCAATCTCCACATCCAATTATTTGCTTCTCAAAGGCAGACAGATGGAGAGAGGGAAAAAAAACAGAGAGTGAGGTAAAGAGAGACAGAGTTCGAGTTAGAGAGAGAGAGAGAGAGAGAGGCTCTTTCAGGCTATGCATAAGGGGAATTAATTAGAACGAAAAAGAAATGGATGGAAGAGAAAGTCTCTTCTTCGCTCCGAGTCCGGAGAATAGTTTCACAATTAGTCAAAATCCCAAACAGAGCCTGTGGACGCAACTCAGCGGAGAGCGAGAGAGAGAGAGAACGTGCACTAGAGAGAGCGAGAGAGAAGGAGATTAAAAGAAAAAAAAAATGCTGAAAGGAACAGAGGAAGCTGAAGTTTTTCACTAAAATGATTGGCGCGAGCGTGTTATGTATGTTTTTTTTGTTTCTTTCTTTTTGTGATGTGTCTCCATACCCTCCTGAGGCGAGCGCTGTCCTTCCTTCCTTCCTTCCTTCCTTCCTTCCTTTCTTCTTTCTTTCTCAGTCCTTTTCTTCTTCTTTCAGTCCTCTTCAGCACTTTTTCTTCACCTTCTTCTCCCTCCTTCTGCCCTCCTCTGTCCGGGATATTCCATCAAAGAAGAGTCGTGCTCACGGTGGATGGAGGCATCGCTGCGCTCCAAACACACTCCAGCTTTTGCGGTCTTCTCCTTTTTGACTCTTTTCTCCTTTTTCCTTTTGTCTTGTCAATTTCGTCGGCCGGAGCATTTTTTCTTTCTTCCCAGCGGAGGTGACACACAGCGTAGGGGGTTGGGTTGAGGACAAGGAGGGGTGGACAGAAAGAGAGAACAAAAAAAGGAGGGAAAAAGAGCAGACGTAGGTAGATGGAACAGAGAGCGGGGAATGACAGGAAGAGGCAGGTGGAATGGGTAGTGACACATCGCGGAGGTGTGTGTCTGCGCGTAATGTGAGTGTGTCAGAGCACGGGGGCCGTCCTTTAGCCGACATACCAACGAGGAAGAGGTGGAGGAGGAATAGACGGATGGATGGATAGAGGGAGTAATACAGCAGGCAGGCCACCTCCTCCCTTACATACACACACATTTGCTTAGTTCATTGTCATTCACTCAATTTCGCCGTGACACGCACGGCTAACCTACTCACGGAGCCGGACCCTGAACTGAATCCTAATGGAGGAGAGGGACAGAGGAGGATGAGGAGGAGGAGGAGGAGGAGGAGGAGGAGGGTGTATCAGGCGAGCAGGTGTCCCTTCTGCATCCATTGTTCCCTGTCAATGTGTGTGTGAGTGTGTTTCGAGTCCTTCCAGTGTGTGTACACGCGCGTGCAAATACAAGCATGTGAGCTCTTTCTTGTGGTAAAGTAGCTGAAAGAACACACACGTGCGTCTGTTACAGTTACAGGCTCCACTTCTATTTTGGGATTCAAACTGCCGTCAGCCAAAAGAATGCCAACTTCAAAAGAGAAAGTATCGCAAGGATTCAGTGTCTCCCTGAGAGGAAGTTGTCTGCATGGAACTGAACAGACAGCTCAAATCTCTTTTTTTTTTCTCCTCTCTAATTTCAAAAGGAGTCTACGGAGCCCCAGACATGACATACTGAAAGACTTAAGTACATTTTGTGGCCATGAAATGCTAATTTGTGGCTACAACACCTTGAGTGAGTAAATCATGTAACTTTCCTTCAATGGTCCATGTTACAAGATCCCATACCGTGCCGACAAGCACCAATTAGCTCAGATGAATCAACTGAGGAAGAACAATGTGCTCCCCAAGCTTTGGTTTCAATCAATCACATGAAATCGTTCACACAGTTTCTTGCATGGAGATTAAAAGTACATTTTTTTAAATGTAGTTGACTAAACAATCTTACCACAACGCCTATTTAGCTCAGGCCGAGAGAGTGACGGAAGAAAAACCCGAACACGAAAACACAACATTCAACTCAACATTCAACTCAAGTATACAAAACGGTCTCATCTTCATCTTATTTGAGGTTTAACCCTTCACAAAACTGTCTGTTTTTGTTGCGTAGAAACATGGTGATTACCTCCCTTGTGCACTTTTTGATGATGTGTACCTGCATTGCGCTTTGTTTCTAAATTTGTCTGCACTACGCTGTGTGCCCTACGTCACAGTGAGTAAAGAACACACTTAACATATGCGTATTTTGTGACAAGAAGAATGGACAACAACATGAAGGAGAGAGCATACCTGGACATTATGAAAGGTCAGAATGAGTCACATTGAAACCTTCATGTCGTTACGTTGTTGTAACGCACAGAGGGAGACAGAAAACACAACGCTGTGGTTGCTTCAACGTGTTTGGACTTTATCTGTTCATGTCTGCAGCTACTGTTACAATGTAGGGAACAATGGAGACATGTCCTTTTGCTGCATGGGTCCACTTTAATGAAATTACATAGCCGGCTGGCAGGCAAGCATCACTTTGGTGGGATTAATCAATTTGGGTGGAAAAATGTGCTCTCCAAGCACGTGTTAAGCACCTATTTAAGGCTGTAGGAACGGCTAAGCTGTTAATGGTGTTGATCACCTTTCGCGTGACAATCAAGCTTAGTGTCCAAACAAAACGCAAAGTCCAGCAGGTGCACGCACACCTCTGGCGTTACTGTGACTGACCCAACCTCATGCCCACTCCGAACTGGTAAAACACGGCAAAACTGTGGCTGTCAGCGTCTAAAGGGACGAAAAAGGCACGTGTGTATGACGTGCTGGGGAGAGCAGCAGCTATACGGGGTTTAGCGAGTAGAATGTAAGGCGGAAATAAGACTTTCACCCAGGAGACCGGGATTCGTCTCCCACGTGGCACCTTTCCTAAAGTCGCTTTCACCTTTGACCGTTACGTTGTCCCTGCGTGTCGTGGAAACAAAACCCACCCACGACCTTTTCCTTAACATAACAGCATCAGAAGGGACTCCGATAGTCTAAAGGAGACTTTTAGCATCAATAACAACGACAAAGGCCAAGCGTCCGTATTTTACGAGATGGACTGCCCACATATTTAAAAATCTCACTTGTAAATTGCAATTACAGTAAATGCTTCTAGAGATAAGTAAACAGGCTTTTCACATACCAGTGAAATGTCTCCGGCTTTCAGAAAATAGTGTAATAAATGGCCTGAAGTATAAAAGACAGTTTATTAGCTTTACATTTATTCCATTATTTTTGCACTGCATATTAAGTGATTGAATTAGTGGTTCAATGCAAGTTAGGGCTGTACTCTTGGTATGCTATTTGTTTGAATGAAACAGGGTTTCATTTTTGTGTTGTTCATACAGTGAACTCTACTGCAACACTTATGTTTGCCCATATGATCATCAAAGCCTCATTGAATCTTAAAACTGCTCATATTATGCTGTTTGGCTTTTTCCCTTTCCTTTGTTGTGTTATTTGTGCAATTCATAGGTTTACAAAGTGAAAAAGCCCAAAGTCCCCCCCAAAGGGACTTACCATCTCCAACAGAAAACCCTGTTCACAAACGGCTCCAAACAGCTCTGTTGCAGTCCAGCCTTTACTTCTGAGAGTTATAATGCTCGCCTAGCTGCTAGCGTGGCATGCCCTCATACTCTGCTTCTGACTGGCTAGTAGTCCTTACCGAGCTAGCGCACATGGAATGGAACAGAAGTGAGATGCCTCACTCGGTAGCTAAAACAGAGAGCTCAACACACAGGGTGACAAGAGGAGCTGCAGAAATGTGCAAGTCCAAAAAAATATGGTGCTTTTTTGAAAATTAAACCTGGTTTAATCTTCAAAAAACTTCATATTTTGTTCATGTACAACTTCTAACTACAATTATGAACCTGAAATTAGCATAATATGAGTGCTTTAAAACGCATGCAATCAAGGAAATGAAAATGAGTTCCTTTTAAAGCATTTCAAGTCTCCAAGTCCTAAATCTAATGAGCCAATAGAGGCAAATCCAAGTGAAGAGAAGCCAACAAATCACTGTGGCGTCATGTATCACTCAACTAGTTCTGGGATTTAAAAATAAGTAAAGAAATAAATATTAATTCTTTGGCTTGTTTGTATTTCTTGAAACCAATTCCTACCGTCCTGTGCGGCGTTAAGTCCCCGGTGCAATGACAGTGCCCGTGCAAAATGTATCGCGGAGATAGCAGATGGGGAGAGACTCTCCTGCCACCAGCCCCTACATTCCTGTCATATGAGGCAATGTGTCAATTCAACAACCTGAGCAATTCCTTTGACTTGATTGTTTGATTCCTCATGTTGGATTTTGCTGAATAGGTTTTTCCTACGTTCTTTGAACTGTTCCTTCTCTAAAGTTTCTCCTTTTCCTAATGAGACTTTGGTGGGTGGTTTCCCTTGTTCTCATTCATGGTGTGGGCGTTACAAAGCCCCCTGAGGTTATACCAGTTAGTAAAAGCTGTATGAATATGCTTCACTTTTTCCGGTGCAAACATGACTACATTTTTCAGTTTCTGGCTCCAGACGATGTTTTAAAGGATGAGTTAAAGGCCCCTGAAAACACACGTAATGTGTTTATTATGTGTTAAGCAGAAACGTGAGATGACAGAACAAGTAGCAAGTTAAGCTGTAATCTTTGAGCTGCATTTCTTTATCATCTTCTCAGCTGACCATTTGTCTTCTCATTCTTACCCTCTCATTATTGTCTGCTGCTGCGTGGAGCCAATAACCCCACAGGGGTCATTCAAGTCTCGTCTCGTCTGACTTAACTGAATCTGCAGTCGAGTAAGAGAAACAAGTCGGCGACACACTTTAAATGTTGTCATCTTTCCTCATCTCGTGACAACTTAGTGACACCCCGGTTGGCAATATGCGTCGCCTTCACCAGCATCTCCCTTTCAATCCAGCTTTCAATTGCAATCGTCAATTTTTCTGCTGGCATGTCAGTCCAGAGTGGAGCTGTGAGATCTGTCAAGTGCGAGACCGAGGGAGAACCTGCATCACGTAATGAACGCTATTTCCTCAGTGTACGACCTGCAATTCATTTTATAAATGTCAGATGACGCTTGGCAAGCCATCTAACCCAGCTGCTCCCACCCCCCCTTCCCCCCATAGCCTGATGGTTAATATCCTTATTAGAGACCAATTTGATTGGCTTCCTCTACCTTTTTCACTGTGTGAGTGACAGGGGTGTGTGTGTGTGTGTGTGTGTGTGTGTGTGTGTGTGTGTGTGTGTGTGGTGGATGTTGACGGTTTATGTAAAGAAATAGAAATGCAATAAACCTGTCACATGAAGAGTGCTGCTGTCATGGCATCAACCTGAGCAGGCTGTCACTCACATCTACCTTTTCACACACACACACACACACACACACACACACACACACACACACACTCACACACGCATACACACATTTGATAAGGAAGGGGAGAGCATTACAGCTTGATATTGAGCATCTTAAGCCATTCTGAGTCCAATGTCATGCTGTTGGAGCACCAGCTTTGCTGTGTGTGTGTGTGTGTGCGTGCGTGTGTGTGTGTGTGTGTGTGTGTGTGTGTGTGTGTGTGTGTGTGTGGTGTGTGTGCGCATGTCACAGTGGCCATTGAACAGAACAGGCTTGCTTCCTTTTTCTTGTGGTGCCACAGATTATTTCACTGCTCTTTTTCTGCTGTTTGTATGTGAAAGTGTATGAGGGGCCTCCCTCTAAGAGTCATTGCCATGCCTTTGGGAAATGATTGTGTTTGTGTGTTTGTGTGTGTGTGTGTGTGTGTGTGTGTGTGTGTGTGTGTGTTTTGTGTGTGTGTGTGTGTGTGTGTGTGTGTGGTTTGTGTGTGTGTGTGTGTGTGTGTGGTGTGTTTTCTGTGTGCATGCGTTTGTTTATGCGTACGCGTGTGTTTGTACCATAGCCAGGGCCCTGATGGGTCCCTAGACACTGAGGATGAGTTAGCCTCTGCCCTGGTTTCCATGGCAGCTGTTGGCTTTATTAGACTCTCCCTTTAGCCCCCAAAAACATACACACACACACACACACACACACACCTCATTGTACACTGACAGGGCTACATTGCCACCCCACCCCGAGGCGCTTGCATTTTGGAGCAGTTAAGCAACTTGTCAGGAATGAGAGATGGGCGATGTGTGGCTAAATGAAGCGCAATGGAGAAACCGTCACACGATTTCACACTTCAGTAGCCTGCGGCACTGCCACCACACACACACACACACACACACACACACACACACACACACACACACACACACACGCACACACAGAGGCGGGTTGAGATGAGCTTGAAATGAGAACCATGGTGAACATCAATACAGCCCTCCATATCTACGCTCGGCAAGAACCATTCCAGATCAATATTCCTCAGACCAAACCAATGTCACATTCCGTATGCCACAAGCCAGACAGCATTAGAGACGCTCCAGCCAGCATCAATCAGCTCCAAGCCTTCCGTCCAACCACTTACGTGGCTCATAACATGCTTCATAAAGGCTGTTACCACCTCGACACAGACACACGTGTAACACACACACACACACACACACACACACACACACACACACGCACATGCACACACTACACCAACATCCAGATCTGATAAATACTGCAGTGGCTGATCAGTGTAAGGCATCACTGTAATGATACGATGATGATATGATTTTAGGAGTTTGGTACATTGATTACCCAACCCCTGAGGAACCTGTTAACACACCTCCCTCTGGACCCTGAAATAAATGAATAAATGAATAAATGAATGAATGAATGAATGAATGAATGCTTTATTTCAAACATTTTAAAATAATAAAAGTTGAAAACACAGAAATGTCCGAAAAGGAATAGGAAGAAGCAAAAGCTTATTCATTCCTACCCCCTTTTCCACTACTATATAATAATCATCGTGAATAGGTAAATGTTTCCTTTTAATAAATAATAATATATTTAATCCCAGGTGTGTTGCAGAGCACCTTCTCTGCTCTTGGCCCGCTGAACCATTCAGACCCTATTTAGTGTCCTTTCTACACTTCAATGTGTAATGAGATCATTTCTATGTACATGTCATTTCTGTGCACATAGTAGATAACTGCTACTATTACTATCATTATTATTTATAGAGCTGTCAAAATGAATGCGATAATAACGAGTTCACGCAAATTCCTTTTACCTTTCCTTCCTTTTTTTGACGTAAGGGCGTGATTTTGGGCCTCCGGGGGGAAGATGAAACTAAATTGTTGGACAAATACAGAGAAGTTGAACACATAATCCAGGCAAAAAGCAGCAAGGTTGCAGCTGCCAATTGACAAGACAGCTGATGTTTATTAAATGCACAAATTATTAGGCTTATAATATCACTGTATAGTGAAAAGTAGCAGCATGCACCGCTCCAAATTGAACAGTGTATTGGGTGCACTTGCAAAGAAGGGGGGGAGGTTTGACTGAGGCACTTACAATCTTCTTTATTGTGACAAAACAAATCTTTCCTTTGAGCTTTGAGCATGTTGGAAGGCATGTCTGCTGCCTCCGTAACTTTTTAAAACCTCACCATGTGGCGGGGACACATTTTGGCACAGCCTGGGAACACACCAAATTAGATTTTGTTTGGATTAAACTGCTGTTCATGCCGCTACAAGCTGCCATTTTCTAGTTTGGATAATGCTGATCACCTGCGTTAAGCATACTGTAGCCCAAAAGCCCGAGTACATGACAAAACAACGTGTTGTTTGACGGTTTTCTGTGGCATGAACCGCACTTCATACTGGTTTATTTGAAGAATAAAAAGTGTTAAGCTCAGTTCTGTGATATAAATGGTGGATGAACTGAGGCTTGGGTTTACCTTTTCCTTTCCCACTACATATGAATGTCAAGACATGCCGGATTGACACAGCTTTTATTGTGTATTCACACCCATTGGAAAACATAACAATGTCCTATTCAGCAAACAGCTGCATCTGCTTATATTGTCCATTAAAGAATGCACACTACAGCGCCACGGTTAATTCAGTCGTGCTGTATAAACTTCATCCACCTGCATTTTGTTGTTCACTCCCCAGTCTCCCCCTTTCTTTTTGATTCCATTTTTATTACCCTTTTTCTCTACTCTCTCCATCGGCCGTTGGTATTCTCATCTGAAAGAGGAGAACAGAGAGGGAAAGAATGAGCATGGGGATGCAAGGACGCGTGGCGGAGAGAATACTAAACACCGATGGGTGTTAAACACAAAGCCCTCCACAGACGCATTCACTCACACACACACACACACAGAGGTGTATATAAGCACACATTACTCAGCGGCACATAAGAATACACACATATACACAAACACACAATCTCTGCTGGGTATTGCAGGACCCCTTGGTGCGGGTTGAATAGAATGTATTTGTACCTCAGGCTTAAACAGTGAGGCTTATGGGGGATACGAGGAGAATGCTAAAGCCGGGAAGGAGGCCAACGACCTTGGTATGGACTCGAAGGGAGGGGAAGGAGGAGGAGGAGGAGGAGGAGGAGGAGGCGGAGGAAGCGGAGGAGG
Organism: Etheostoma spectabile; assembly: GCF_008692095.1. Taxonomy (NCBI): domain Eukaryota; kingdom Metazoa; phylum Chordata; class Actinopteri; order Perciformes; family Percidae; genus Etheostoma; species Etheostoma spectabile. The sequence goes on from NC_045736.1 coordinate 13,412,259, forward strand.
AGGAGAAGTTGATTGTGGGTGGCACATCATTCAAAATTGCGGTAAACATAAGCGCTGAACACAATGATGACCTTGTGTGTCGAGAGAAATCACAGCGTTCACGCCGCCATCAAATATTCTGTTGTGAAGAGTTTCAACAGACGGATGCAACACGTTTATGAATGATGAGAGTCAACAAGACATGCATGCCTTTGTATTTCCATAGCTGTGTGTGTGTGTGTGTGACCACTTTTCCCATTTTGCATGTGTTTCCCTGTGCCCAATTGTGTGGAAACAGGGGATGTATCAAATACTTGTAACGAGTGGCAGGACAGAATGCATAATTCATTTTCATTTGGCCTCCTGTAATAGGGGGTGTGTGCCGCTGGGAATCTGCTTTTTCTTGGTCTAAAGGTTTTTTTGTGTGTGTGTAAGAGAGATACAGAGGGGGTGTGTGTCGGGGGGGGGGGGGGGGTTGGCACATCTGTGTAATAACCTGGGATTGGATGTGTCAGGTCATTTCTACAAGTGTTAAAGAAAGCACGGAGGAGAGACAGGCAATCTGATGAGTGGGGCTGCATTTCAGCTCTTCAGCTGGGGAAAAAAAGGGGATGGAGAGATGTAGGATGAACGAGGGATGGTGGTGGAGAAGTAACAGGGGTGGTGGTAGAATCACCAGTGTAGAAGATGTTAAAGTGAGAAAGACAGATTGAGGAGAAAAACAAGAAATAAGATGGATAAAGAGCAGATGGAGGAAGGGGTGGATGAATGAGGGGTGTTCTGCATATCAAATTATCTGTTCATGTTCATATTCAGTTAATTATATAACTATGAAACCAACAATGCAAAGTCACAAACGTTGTGAGCAGTCAATTCTAAAACTCACAGGGAGCCAATGTAAAGAGATTGAGAGTAAAGTGATCTTCTGTTTGTCAATAGAAGATCACTTCACCATGTTGTAACAGCCCTAATAGGGATGTATGGATGGAAGAAAGAACATGAAGGGAGGGAAGGAGGCTTGACAGGAAAATTAAATGAGACGTGGAGAAGGATGAAGGACAGGAAGAGCGATGGAGGGTGGGGATCGGATGGATGGAGGTTGGAAAATACACAAAAGGGGAAAATTAAAAGACAGAACAGGACTTAGGAAGAGGATAGGAAGAGGATGGAGGAATTTGATTTTAAGAGGGATGGATGAGTTTGGGTGAAGCAGCGAGCAAAGGCCGAGGGGCATCTGAGGACTGAAGATGGTTGGAAGGAAGAACGGTGGAGAAGGACCTGACATGTATGATATAGTGAGTCTACCTCAATATATTTGTGTGTGTGTGTGTGTGTGTGTGTTTGTTTGACATTAAGGTGAGCTGATCAGTCGCCGGTAGCTCCCCCGCACCTCCTTCACTACGTGCTGTTTAAGGTCATTTTGTCCCCGTAGCAACAGGAACGTCAGTGAACCCCCCATCCCCCAACTACTCTCCAAAACCCCCGCATGACTCCGACAAAATGCCACCATCTGTGTGTATGAGTTTGTGTGTGTGTGTGTGTGTGTGTGTGTGTGTGTGTGTGTTTCCTGAAGTTTGACAAATGCCACTGACCAGTGACACCATCAAGCCAAACAACAGGGTCTTATCGGGCTTTCAGATCGTGTTAAAAGTGCTGGCTTTACAGCACCAAGGCCACACACACACACACACACACACACACACACACACACACACGCGCACACACACACACACACACAAACACACACACAGAGTGACCACTTTTCTTTTATACTTCTGTTTTTCTTTTTCCAAAAGTTCATGCTGCTGTGTTTCTGTGAGAGTTTAGTTGCGCACACACGTCTGAGCGTTGCTCAGGTATTAAACTAATTGGACTTTGGGCCTTGCATTTGCCTCATATGCATAAATGTGTGTGCCTGTGCACATATCTGTGCCGATTCTCATTTGCCTGCAGTGACAGGCTTGCCTCGCCTCGCTAATGCTAACACGCTGCTGCTTAGCTTCTAATTAAGATGTATGAGTCACCATGTCTGCGGGTATGTGTGCGTGTGTGTGTGTGTGTGTGTGTGTTGTCATCATAGTCTGCCACACATAAGCGGTGCTGTCTGCATTGTGTTTGGCAGGGTTGATTGGTTTTGCGGCCAGGAACGTTGTCTAATTTAAAATGTCCCACATGCTTGGTAGCTCATGTATGCAAGCCTTTCACACACTCTCTCTGGTGTAGTAGCATGCGACACACGTCCAACCAAAGGCCACACACACACACACACACACTGAAACACATATATAACCACACAATGTCATGGAACATCTTGATGGATAGACAGTTTGGTGAGGGGGTGTTGATGGGAGACGCACACGATGTCATCTGTTTGCGAACCCACACACACAAGAACGTACCCTTTTATAAAAACAGCAACCACAGAGCCTTCAGTTCCCTGGCAGGGTTATTACTACTTTTATCTTCATGCTAATCACCACTCATCATCCCACAGACACATGCACGCTGACATAAAAACGTTTCAGCTCTCATGCTGCATTCACATGCTTCTCGGATGATCCCATTCCCCAAATTGGAAAAGTTGTTCCTCCAACTTTGTTGTCTTCAAGAGATTTTAAGCTATAGTGCATAGTTTCTGCTGCCTAATGGGGAATTCTAAGTAATGACACCTAAACTGTCGGCCTATCCACATGATACGAGCACACATGACTGCATACCGACAACCTTGGCTTGAATGTAAAAAGGTATGGAAATGTACAGTATGTATGTAAAAAGATGTGTTGTATGTTATTGCTCATAGTGGTTAAAACAACACATTAATAGCTCTTTCCAGTATTTATTTCCAGTTTGAAGCTTTAAATTAGCTTTTGGTTCCAAACCTGTTGCTGCAAAAAACCAGTGAAACATTGCTTTACCTGACTTGTTACCAGGGTTAATGCTAATGAATAATTGTTCTTACTAATCTAGGTCACTCTACTTGGACAGCAACTAACCTAATTCAATATTACGTGTGAGCAAAAGTCTCACCCAGTCAGAGTGTGTGCCCTTTCCTGTCTATCCACTGTCACTTTCAGACAAAAAATAATCTTTAAAATTTAATAAAAAATAGATAGAAATGTTCTTACCTTCAACCCAACATTTACTTTTGAACGCCATGTTACTGCTTAAAATGACGCCAACTCAGCAAGTTCTGTACCAAAAATATCACGAGTTGTATCAATATCAAGTTGTTACGACTTGAGGGGGCATTAACGTGAATTTTCCCAGTCAGGCACTTCATTTTTACAATTATTCCGACACCACGTGAATGCAACAATAAACAAGTGTGGTCCTTGGTTGTACTGTGATGTCTCTATGCGCACGCAACAATGAAAGCACATAAAATGGAACTCAAGAATTCAAGTACAATTATTTTTTCCAAATTAAGTGACTTACAGAACGATACAGAACCTGGAAGACTTCACGTTTCATTCACAGAAAAAAAAAAATGAAATACATCATTAGGTGCCACTGAGTTGTTTAGTGACAACTGAACAAGTGTACAGTATGTCTGTTCTGGAGCGAAGCCAACAACATATCTAGATGTGCTAACAGATTTGGATTCTCTCAGCTACCATTAGACCCAGTTCAGACCACAGATTTGTGAAGAAACAAAACCATTTTAACGTTCTAAAACTGCAGGGGAAAGATGCAGAAGTGTTTTGTACTGATGAAAGAGAGGATCGTCTCATCAATTTGTTTGAGGAACAGTTGTTTCTGTATGACACAAACGTTAAAATGTATTTACAGGTGTTGTGGCAGAGTCAAGAGCATACTTTTAACATGTTTAATTGTTGAATCTGCCCTTTTTACCCATGTTAAAGCTGAAGTCAGTCAAGTCAAGTCAACTTTGTTCACAATTTTGCGATATGTGCCTGAAACACAGAGGAATCGAAAATATCTCTCTCTGACCAATATGTACATGTAACTTGAGTAGGGAAACAATAGGCCTAATCTTCCCACCCATGAATAAAGCACGCAGTATGGTGTTTTTCTCTGTGCATGGGCTGTAGCTCACTTGACGCCCAGCAGTGCGGCGTTATCATCAACCGTTCCACTTGTGAAATGCTGTCTCGATGGTGTTTTCTCGCTGATTAGAGGTAACACCAACGCCTACGATGGCACTGCTCTGGAAACAGACATGAGAAATTGACTAAAGAGGGAAGATCTTCTGCCTTAAGTTCACGGTCTAAATGTCCAAAAGCAAATTCCATTGAAACCAACATCGTGTTGATCCTGGTTTACATCCACGACGTTCCACTTCCGGGATGGCTGCGGATGTCACTCTTTTCGGATGTCCCGTTACCTTCCGCATTCTTTGTGATGTAATTTTAAACACCGGTGGATTCATGAGGACTATGGTTAACCGCTCCTCAGATCTCTGCAGGGTAAATCCAGACAGCTAGCTTGAAGACTGTCCAATCTGAGTTTTCTGTCTGACTAAAACTACGTCTGAACGTACACATTTTCCACCAGAACAAGTTCCTTCCCGAGGCGGTTTTGCAGTGGCACCGTGGCTCCACTTGGCGCGTAGTACCACCCAAGACAATTGTGATTGGTTTAAAGAAATGCCGATAAACCAGAGCAGGTTTTTCTCCCATCACAGAGTGCTGCGAGGACTAGCCAGACCTTCCTATGCAGCGCTGTGGAGAAAGGTCTGGCAATGGCAGACAATCTTGATCCCTGCTGCCAAACATCAAGCTCCGCCTTATCAGGCAGCACTTGTCCTTGCTTAAAACTGAAAGCTTTTCTGATTAATACTTATATTATTACTTATTAATACTTATATTATTATACATATCAAACAGAACTATCTCTAATTACATAGTTAAAACTAAACATTTTAACAAGATTGGGGTAAAAAGTACAGAAAACAAGACAACCCAGCAACTAACAACAGAAATGGCCATTCATTTCCTGAAATCTGAAGACTGCAGCTCTTAAAACTAACTTAACCCCCCCGTGAAAATCTTGTCTTTGCCGACCTCCAGTGGTGTACCTTTTTACATCGCTGAAGTGATGTCCGTTGTGGTCCAGGACCACATGGCATTAGTGTTAGGGTTAGAAGTGAGGGGTTGAAATGGGCTTGAAATAAACCAGGGAGGGCAGTCAAATACTGCTTTTTGAGCTGGTGTTGAGTCATTCTTTAAACAATTGCACTTTATGACAAAACAACACCTAGATTGTTTTTTAAAAACTGAATTCAGTGCTTTCTATCCAGACTGGTTATCATCCACTGTGGGGTCATTTTTATTTCCGTTGCTGCTGATTTTTGCCACAGTTTTTTTTAGAAATAGTGCACCACTGCCCATTTGGGGGCCTTTAAACAATTGCACCCACACAAACAATCAAACACACCTCCTCCCCTTTATTGCATATTGACATCTTTCTGCAGCATGTAGGCCTATTTTCATATACTGATACCAGACGGCAACATTTCAGTAAATTGCATGTGAATCAGCAATTCAGACTCTTTGTTTCCCTCCCCGTTGATCTCCCCAAGACATTTCATTTTCTCTGTTGTGTTACAATGTTTAATCAAAGGCCCTGCTGTTCAATGGAGAGTCAGTGGAGAGTGATTTTGTCAGCGGCCAGAATAACCGAAACCTTTCACTCTCACAATTGTAACGTGTTAAACAAATCGGCTGAGGAGGAAGTTGTTGATTTGTTTTCTTCAGCCAATTGATGCTCTAATGGTCCTTTGCATCTGCTGTGTTTGCTGCTCTGTTTCCTTCCAACTGAGTGAACTTTTCAAATGTAGGAAATCATTTTTAGCACTTACATACACTGAAGAAAATGACAATAGAAAGTCTTTTAAGAATTAAAACTGGACAAGCTGCACTTTGGTGGGTGTAGCTGTGCACATCCCGTATATACGCAATGTAGTTACTGTCATAGTTTATTTATCTTTCATACATGATTAATAATATTACCCTTACACAGACAACTAAAAAAAAAATACAGAAAGGGCAAACAAGACTCGGACCCTACATGAACAGTCAATGTGTGCAAGTGTAACTGTTGAGAAGGAACAGTTGGTATGTGTTTTTCTTCTGATGTGATGGGGACTGTCATTCCAAACGTTGGTGTCTGAATGGGGGGGGACAGGAATGAATGTCTTTTAGACTGTCTTAGTGAGGCGTACTGGTCTCATGTAGTGTGCCAGGAGAAGTACAGCAAGTGTTGTTGAAGTGCCATTTTGAATCTGAAAATACATCTCTGTAAACATCTGGTTTCACTTGAATCAAGTCATGACGGCAATTCAGTATTTCGATGAAACCTCTTGACGTCCTTAATGAACTGGGACCCTACCCGCATATCAAAGAAATACATGTTGTAACGGAGGTTTTTCTCACTTAGGGAATGTTAGCTGTTCTGTTGGCAGCCGCATTGAAGTGAAGGTGAGTGTGCATGACACCCACTGTCACCAGTTTAAAAGAGGCAGTTGTGATGTGTGTAACATAATCCTTAATGACCTCCAGACCCCTCTGGGTGTCAGTGGATATTCAGAGGCTTTCAACATCCATTACAGAGAATAGGGTGCGTAAACAGCATGAGAAGGTGTCCAGTGAGAGTTCAGCCAGACTGCTGCCCTGTGAACATGACCTAATGATGATTAGACATGTATGTTGGGATGTAATGGGGTGTAATATAGGACACCTGAGATCAGGCGTCAGGCTCAAAGCTGAATGTTTGTCCGTGTTCAGACCAAAGGAACTCACAGCCGTGCTGTAGTGCCAATTTTATGTTTTTTTAAAACTAGTCAGGTAAACGCGTTAACGCAAAGCCGTTTTAACAGCATCAGTTTTTTTATTGTGAGATTAACGTTCTTTTTGGCCTAGCAAGCTTTGTAGTTTTTTTTTCACATGCTGTTGCCACAACTAGTAACGTTGGATAAACTACAACACCACAACGGATCTAGCTAGACCGGAAATAAAACAACAGGCACGCCGCACACACGCCGTTTGGGCTTGGGAGCCGGCCAAAGAGTAGTAACGTTACGTTTTGGTTGGATAGCGAGCGTGAGACGCCGAAATGGACGCCAATAAGATTCCAATTGGAAAGTTTACTTTTTAAAAGTTGCCAAATGTTCCATTAACAAGACCATGATCTGTGTGTGTTGTCGATGTGAACTGAGCGATCATCACAGCTCGTCCAGTCTGAAAGACCACTTGATGGCCAAGCACACAGCTGACGCCAATCCCCCCCCGTCAAAGTATTTTTCTTCACCCTTTAATTGATGGACAGTGTTACATTGTGTGAAAGTTTATTTGCTCCAACTGAGAACGTCAGTGTGAAATTGAACACTACAGTAGGCTGTATGCCAATCTTGTTTTCAATAAAAAAAAAAGTGCTCAAAGCAAGCCGAGCCACTTTTCCATGTTGATAAGAAAAAAAAAAAGATAATAATAGGGAAGAGAAAAAATAATGGGACAAAAAGAAATCAAGGGACATTTAAAATAAATAAAAGTGTTGGAGCTGCTGCCCCCCCCGCGACCCGATACCGGATAAGCGGATGAAGTTGGATGGATGGATGAAAATGTGCAATTAATTATGACATTAATGTTAATAATGGCAATTAAATATTTTCATCGTTTGACAGCACTCATGAAAACATAATAAGCATTATTAAACCGTGCAGCTTTATTAAGGAAACCGAACTCTGTGGAATACTTATTTTGTGTAACAGTGATAGACTCAGGCTTTTTGAAATTGTGGGGACTTGGCTTGGGAATCAGCAGGCTGGTTAAAGTCCCTGCAAGCACCAAATGTGGGGTGTTAGCTCCGGGGTACTGCTGAGGTACCCTAGAGCAAGGCAAACTGGTCCAGTGGCAAACACAGCCTCCTAAAGATGACCCTGCGCAATGCCCCATCTGAAAAAAATCTGTGTGTTACGTGCTATTTATAGGAGGAATATGCGAATCAATACATTTCAACTACCTTGGGTGAATTTGCTTTGTGTTTTGACCAATAAAGGATCTTTCTTCTTTTGTTTTTACAAGAAAAGGCTGTCACTGTGACAGCAGCTAGATGTCAGGTCTCTTTAATGTGATGTGTCAAGTTATCAAATGTAAGAATAGAAGAAATGTGTTAAAGTGCTCAAATTATGCTTTTCGGCTTTTTCCCTTTCTTTTATTGTGTCATAGTATATCTTTTTTGTGTATGTAATAGGTTTACAATGCCCAAAGTCCCAAAAGGACTTACCATCTCCAACAGAAAACACTGTTCACAAACGACTCCAAACAACAAAGTCTGTTGTAGTCCAGCCATTACTTACAGAGACAAACGCGCGTCACTTTGTAACACACGTTATAATGCTCGCCTAGCTGCTAGCGTGGCACGTCCTCATACTTAGCTCCTGACTGGCTAGCTGGACTTTAGGTAGGCCTACTGAGCATGTGCGACTCCCAACAAAGATGGAACAGAAGTGCAATGTCTCACTCTGGAGCTAAAACAGAGAGCTCAACACACAGGGTGAGAAGAGGAGCTGCAGCAATGTGCAGCACAACAAATATATGGTGTTTTCTGAAAATTAAACCATGTAAACCTATTTTTGATATAAACTCTAAATACAATTAAGAACCTGAAAATTAGCATAATATGAGCACTTTAATGTATCCTGTAGACAGCAACACAAGGCCCTCTATGGAAAACACTTGACATTGCAAACGTGTCACCAACAAAAGCACGTCTAAATAGACAGTGAGTAATCCATATGTCTGGAAAAAGGTCAAATGACTTAAACTCTCCATCTGGCATAACATATGGACTTCTAAGGACGTGTCCTCAGCCTTGACAAACAGCAGTTCTTGCTGGAAATAAAATAAGATAATGAACAGACACAGGGATTTCATTTCCTCCTGATAAGATGTTAAACTTCTACTCCACTAAATCAGGGTTTTCCATACCAAGCCGTTTTGGGCACCACACAATAAACGTAAAATCAAAATAACCCAAAACTTACTAAATTACTTTTCTCAGATCTATTGTGGACTTCTTTAGCAAGTGTTTGATTTTAGGCCTTTTAAGTGTTATTTATTTATTATCTGCTCTAGCTTTTCCAATGTTTTAGACACAGATGTGGTAATTGCAATGGTCCCAAACGATGTGAAATTGCATTCATATTTTTGTAAGAGTCACATTTTTTGAGGGAGGACCCCAAAAACATTTTTCATTTCATATTTGTCTGATATCAGCAGCTTCTTTTCACATTATTTTAGATTCAGAATGGACACAGTCAGTACATAAATATCAATGTTGACACGCAAAATGTATCATGTCCAAAATGTCATCACATTTTTTAGGTCGATCAAATTGCATGCTCCTATTAATTTATTATGTCTAAAAGAACTTTAAACTGAGAAAGAGCTTAGATAAATTCCTTAGCCAATCTTTCAACAAAGCCTTAAGAAATCCCCTAACTCTCCTTTTGTCCTCATGTCAATTTTGTCCCCATTTTCAAAAAGGTTTCTATACCACAAACTTGGGTTTCTTTCAACCAAATTGTCAAAAAAAATTAAAGTGGATGGTTCCAAGCAACGCTCCTCTATAAATCATCAGTTCACTACTTTCATTGAGTTTGGGTGTTTCATTCAATTTTATATCATTTGAAAAGAAAATTGATAAAAGAACGTTGAACAATTTGACAGAAATGTTGAAATAAGCTTCAAAACCGTGGGGGGAAAAAACCACAGCAAAAGCGCCGCAAAAATTCAATAAAAACATGGCAAAAAGTGACAAAAACTTAAACAATGTTGGGAAAAATAACAAAACGAAACACAAAACAAAAGAAAAAGGTGACAATTGACAAATACATCAAAAATAATGCCAAAAAAACATGACCAAAATGTTTTTGGTTTTTATTTCTTTTTTCATTTTTTTTTTATTTCACCCAGAAAAAGTAAAAGTGGCATGGTCGTCAGGAAGACAACACGGGGGATAAATTGCAGGTTTTTACATAACAGCAACAGTTTGCGTTGCAGCCGTTTAACCTCACCAACTGGAATGAAGTGGCCAGACTCACGTGGACTCTGTCCATTCGTCCGCCCATTACCTACCTGCCAACCCTTGGCAGGGTTACTGGGGACTGCAGCCTGTCCCGGCTCATGCTGAGCGAGAGGCGAGGTCCGCAGGGGACGGGTTGCCAGCCAATCACAGAGCTACCTGAACCTTTCACAACATTGGAATACACTTTAAATAATTCAACTCAATTCCATTTTATACATAGTGTCAAATCATGACAAAAGTCATCTCAGGACACTTTACAGATGGAGTATAGGCCCAGGTCTAGACCACACTCATATATAATTTACAGAGACCCAACAGTTCCTCAGTGGGTTTTGTTTACCTTTGGATCTCATGCACAAACTGTGGTGTATAATAGAAAAGGAAAAATGCATAACATCGCGTGTTTTACTGGTAATAGACTCTCAATGCTGGACATTAATCTACATATCTTTTGATGTTTCTCTTGCTGGGTGAGAACAAAATTATTGTAAATTGCAAATATGAACATGTAACTATAGATACTGATGAAAAACAACATTCAGAAGAATGTACTGTTACAATATCAGTGCTACTACTAGTTATCGGTTATCACCTGTGGCTCTGTGGTGTTTTGGGGGAAAAGTGCATATTTGGAGCTGCTCAAAGGCAGATGTCCTAGTAAAGAAGCCACCTCGATCCAAATATGGATATACTTACATACAATGCAAAAGCAACTTCCACAGAAAGTCGTGTCAAATCAAATGTATGAAATCACTGACGTCTGATACAACAGAGCGATTTGGTGAACACCTAAAATATTAATAGTTTGTGATTTATGAGAAACCTCTTATTCATGTTGATATTTGGGTACATTACAAAAATATAAATGCCTGTCAGGATTCTGTCATTAATGCCTCTTTTCATTCCAATGTTATGACAACTCACTCCGAATGTTGTGACATGCTAAAGAGGATAAATGGTTAAGTGTTTCAGATCAAAGTCATGGCCAAGAGAGATGTGCAGCATGAATTGTTTGACAGAACTGCAATTACCTCTGATTACTTTCCCAATCAGAATCAGACAGGCTCCATGTTGTCCGTGACAGGGCTGAACTCAAACACGGTCCTTGTCAGAGAGCAGTGGCTGATAATGATTGCGGGTTTATGCTTCAGGTGGGAGAAGATGTGTTGTGAGTCCCTCTATCAGACGCAGGGATCAGAAATGAAATTATGAAATTGTTTTGCCTGTCTGAAATGATAATGCCTGAATGGCACCCATTTATGCGGATCACCCCAGTGTTAATTGCCTCCAGCCAGTCTAATACACATGTAAATTAGGTTTTGTAGTTCATTTAAAACAATTCCCAACCATTTAGCATCTTGTCTGTCCACCTGGTAGGCTATTACAAAATGTGTCATCTTTAGCAGTGTGAGCGTCTCGTTGTTGTTCTGATTGCTTAGAGATGATTTTTAACGGTACAGTTACTCAAATGGATTCTGTTGAAGGCTTGTGCACTCAGCCAACTCATCAGCCTGACGAGGCAACTCAAACTACTGGACCCGGTACATGAGCTTGGATGCGAACCACCTGATCTCACTGAATTCCGTGAAATGAACACGGCCGCTTACCTCAAAATCTGTGGCAGTTTCACGGAATTCTGTGAATTTAACACAGCCTCATAAGTGAAGGAAAAGGTCGTGGGTCTGCGGGACAACAACGGTTTGTGTTTGGGAAAAGACCAACAGGTTTGTGTTTAGGAAAAGAAGAACGGGACGGTTAGAGTTAGGAATCGTGACACGTGGGACACAATCCCCGGTCTTCTGGGTGAAAGTCCTGTGTTGTTTGACCCATCCACCACCCCAACCAACCTCCCTACGCGGAATCTCTCGCTTTCTTAATACTACTTGCTACGTCTCTCTCTTAATGCTACGTCATCTTCTCATTGACTTTCCATTGGCAGTGTTTTCCGTGGTGGTCACACAGACTTTCATTCATTCCATGTCACCACCACGAAATGCGTTGTTAACATTTTGTGTTCATTTCACGGAATTCTGTGAGACCAGGCGGATGCAGATGATAGAATAATAGATAATGGAGTGCATTAGTTGTCCCCACACACACACACACACCCTCAACCCATTACAACCCATTACAACCCATTATTTAAGTTTTTTGAAGTTCAGAGATAAGCGCCGTGTAATGAAAGCTGCACAAGCGAAAGGGAAAGTCATGTAAGCAACAAATGAGATCAAAAAATCTCCCTGACTTCTCCGAGGATATGCAACGCAGAGGGAAGGCCTGTGATGTGGTGAAGCTTGGTGTCCAGTTTGGCATGGATTTTCCTAAATTCTGTGTCAGCTGTGGCGGTCAGCACTTAATTCTGAAATTCACGTGACCTAAGCTACAACAACAAACTACATTTCTGAAGAACAAAAAACAAATATGTGCACGAGAGGAGAGTAATACTAACTAACTCGGACATTGGACCGTTTTTGATTGTTTTCCTTAGCCTATTATCTGTTAAATTAAGCTTAATGGTTGAAAGGGATATAATGCAGGATGAATGAGACATAGAATGTAAACGTGTGTCATTACTTGGCATTTGCTGAAATTATTGATGTTTTTCGTGGAAGGTCAGTATCATCTGGTGAGTTAAGTCTTGTTTATTATATTTTTATCATTATTAGATATGTATATTATTATATCATGTCATTGATTTTATAGATTTGCCATCAAGACGTATTCCCTATTCTGCTGTCTAGTTGAGATAATGTTACAAAGATCGACTCTTGTCACACATGACATGCAAATCAATTTAACAAACGGTGTGAGTTGTCAACATATTAAAGTGCATTTCATAATCAGGAATACAGTTTCAAATTTCTGGCATACAAATATAAACTGAACGTAGCCAATTACTCAGTGCCACGATAAATAATCGTTTGTGTCCCTTCCTCCCCACAGAGAGACAGCAGGAGCTGGGGAGCCAGACAAGCTGTCAGATGAGCTGCAAAACAACAAACATGTTATTGAGCTGTTGATGGAATCCAGCCATGTGTCTTAACTGACATATTTCTTTATTACCTTGGTATGAAAGCTGAAAATTCCAACTTTTCACACACTTCTTCAGCCCTCCACAGTGGCAGGAGAAATGAGCAATGCGTCCTGCACCATGATGTCCAAAATCCCGTCGATAATGTCTCTTCACACGTCACAACTACCAGCATCGATCATGTTTTTAAAGCTGCACTGATCAATATGTTGATATTAACAATAGTTCAAATGACATATGAAGTAAAAATGGTCGCTCAGTGGAAAACCCACAGAGAGTTAGCAACCAACTCTGAACTTCCCCCATTTTAGAGTCTTTCAGCTCATTGTTTGGGTATTTTCACACAGCTACTGTTATGAGTCTCCTAGCTCCTAGCAGCCCAGTCTAATGGCAGTTCGTGAAATGGTCATGGACCTGTACACATATTAATAAATCAAAATGACGTGACACTTTCACGAACTGGCGTGACACCGGGTTGCAGGTCCAGTGGTAGGCACATTATGGTTGATTTGCGCATTCAAGTTCATAACCGGTGCATTTGATTTGCTTCTAACCTGATTCTCTGCGCCTAAGGATCTCCCCCTGGCAGCTTGCCAGTCGGATACTCTCCCCACACTCATCTTCATTCTCTGCAACCAGTCAATTAACCTTCTTCTATCTTTCCACAGTACTCTGCGTCCTGCGTTTGGGTCTCCCCAAGTTGACCATGACATTTGCTTTAGTGGGTGTTTTTGTGTTTTGAGTTATTTTCCCCTCTAATATAAGCATGCACAACTTCTTATAATAGCTTTTACCATCACAGGAACATCTATACACTAGGTTGTGGAACAGCGTGGGAAGTTAGAAACTAAATCAAGAAGCTGTGATCTGATCATTAGTGCTGCGTTTATACTGTTTTCATACGCTGTGTTTGAAATTTAATCAGCTGGTATTACTCCCAAAGCCCTTTGAGGTACGTTGAGCAGTTTAATGTCAATAAGGCCCCTAAAATATAGCCTAATGATGAGAAAAGTGTGTTGCCATTAAGGAGAACAGCAGCGACTTTCTGGGAACATTTGATGACCTTAAGCCTATTTAGTGTATACATATCATTAAGAAATGATGAACTGCAAATTTGTGGAAGTGATTCTATGGACTGCAGGGATTCTCCTTATGGCTGTTTGCAGCGGAGGGGATGGATGGGAGCCTGTTACTGATGACTTTGTGTCCTGCTGTAATGAATTCGTCTTTGAGTTGAACCTTTTAAAAACTAAAGGACATAGCAATAGGTTTTAGAAGATTACCGCCCACTGTAATCGAAGGCAAGGAAATTGAGTTTGGTAGACAGCATGATGGCAAACTATGCCTCGAGGAATGTACAGGAGCAATCTGTACAGACATTACAGCAGCGCCCGGGTATTTTTTCCAGAAGGAAATGATCTCTTTTAATGTGGTTGATAAAAGATGACCTCGCCTCATTGGACTTTTGTTAAATATGTTTTTGACATTTGGCATAGTTGGCTAAATTGACACGTTCATCCGTGCACGGCATATAAATCAGACAGAAGATAAATACACAGCCAGGAAAGGTTAACAATGTGACAATGTAATGACACAGAGTCATGTTGACTACACACTATCTCACACTATCTCTCTAGGTCATCTGAAACGACATTGGCAGTACAAGTGGCTAGTAATTTTGACCTAAACCAATCTTTCCCTTGATTGTCATTTTTTTGCCCAAATCTAACCAAACTTTAAAGTTATATGAGGAACTTTTATGTATTTCGGAAACTGTTTTAATTTAATTTGCCAACAGATGATCATAAATTACCTGTAACAGCAAACAAGACTAACAGTATACAGAATGCTATTTTTATATAGTTTTTACTAATGGCGCTGCTGCAGTCAAACATTATGATGGGTTACAGATTTTGGTGTAACACCGGAAAAGTCTGTGTTAGTGAGTATCCACCCTGGTAAAAGGTACAGTAGCTGGACATTTCTTTATATAGGCCTAATTGTATTTTTATTTTTTGAAGTTATCTGTTATAGTTATGGTTGATACTGACTCTGTTTTTTCTAATGCTCTGGTAAATAAGGTTGTCCTTTCTGCAGTGGCGGCCATGGTGGTGTCATTTTGGAGACCATGGACAAGGGACATATGTTTAATTTGGAGGACTGGAAGTAGTGGAAGCACTATCATGGCTTAAAAACTACTTCAAATTAAATGTAATATTCCACTGCAGTCATTTTTTACCGATGCTAAAAACAGCTACAATTTCTATTGAAAATCTAAGATAATGCAATGTGGCACTATTTTTTAGGCCAAGTTAATGCTGTTAAAGTGTTGTGATATTTGTAATAAATAAAGAAAAATTAAAAATGTGTGATCAATTTTTGTTTTTATGTGTACATATTTAAGAAATAAACAGTGGCAAACAATTACAAAAAATACACTGAGACGAGGAACGCGTCCCAGGGACAACAAAAAAACAAAAAATAAATAAATAATATTAATTAAACAGAGGAAAGACGGGAGGGAGGGAGACAAAACAACACACGCAGAAACAGAAACACACACAGACAGACACAAGACATGGGACCCAACACCTGTGGAAGTCAGAGGTTGTGAGGTCCGGGCTGTGGCACAAGGCTCACAGAGTCAGCGATGTACCGCCACGTGTCCAGAGTCTTCCCAGGGTCCAGAGTCTTCCCCGGGTCTAGAGTCTTCCCCGGGTCCAGAGTCTTCCCAGGGTCCAGAGTCTTCCCCGGGTCCAGAGTTTTCCCTGGATCCAGAGTCTTCCCCGTGTCCAGAGTCTTCCCCGGGTCCAGAGTCTTCCCCGGGGGACCATTGACCCGCACCGTGGAGAGTTCCAAATAAATCACATCTAAATAGGCGCGGGTCCACGTGTGGACAGACAGTTCGTGTGGCGGTTTCCAACAGGTTGCCATCATCCTCTTTGCAGCTGTAAGTCCAGCAAACACAGCACGTGTCTGAGTCCCCGAGAGCTGAAAGTTTGACAGGTTATTCAGAATCAAGACCTTGACAGTTACAGGCACAGTAACATTCAATGAGGCGGAGATTTTGGATGCTATACTTTTCCAGAACTGACCAATGGGAGCGCACTCCCAGAACATGTGTAGATACGTGCCTTGTGCTTTTATTGGGCAGAATGTGCATACAGGGCTTTTAATTATATTCATGTGATGCATCTTCACAGGGGTGAGATATGTCCTATGTATGAAATTGTACTGAATCCGCTGATGGTCTGGATTGCGAGATACTTTTGGAATGCTAGACCATGCATGCCAGTCGAGACTGATACTCAGGCCTGGGCAATCGCATACCCAGATCCTCTCAATAGGAAGGGCAGAGCGGCCATATTTGTAATAAATCTTATGAGGCTAATCTGTGTTTACTATTCCCTCTATCTAGTTAAATTGTGCCAAAATGCTGCCAGTGGCGATAAGGGTGAACTAAACTACATTAAGGTAGACTCCATGTGTAGCAACACCATCTGTCTGTCTCTATCGCTCTAGCACACGTTTCTGTCTCCTCTTCGCTGCACAGAGGTGCTGCTGTGTCTTCCTCTTTTCACTGACTTCCCCTTCACTGAAAGGCAGACGCCCAAAATCAATTGCGTTCACTCAATTTCTATCAGCTCAAGTCAACACGGCCGAGTGAAATGGAGAGACGTGCACGGCTCACGCCAGTCTAAACAGCTGCAGCGCTCTGCTCATCAATAACACAACTGATAGACATCAAGGACAATGAAAGGCCACAGAAAATAAACATTACTGTTGAATCATAGATAACGCTCCATTCTCCTGAACAGCGCTGAGGCCATTCAAATCACACCATTATGTACGTTATCACTTCCACTAGCAGCAGATGCTGTCCTATAAGTGAACCCCACTGCGGTGACGGTATCATTTCATCCCGGCGACGAGGAGAAATTGCATGTGATACTTTGTAAAGTAAGGGCGCCGAAAGTACTGCAGGGAGCCCAAAGGGCCGTTAGTCTGGATCAACGACTGTACATTTCAAGGATGATTGCCTCACATCCGGCACCACTTTAACATTTAGGCACATCCTGTCTCCAAACAATGCCGAAAAACATCATTTGTCACTTCCAGGCTGGACTATTGTAATCCCTTACCATCAGGTTGCTCCAAGACTCTCCAGCTGATCCAGAATGCTGCAGCGCGTGTTCTGACCAGAACTAAGAAAAGAGATCATGTTTCTCCTGTATTAGTGTCTCTGCATTGGCTTCCTGAAAAATCCAGGATTGAATTTAAAATCCTTCTCCTGACCTCCAAAGCTCTAAATGGTCAAGCACCATCTCATCTTGAAGAGCTCTTAGTGCCGTGTTGTCCCACCAGAGCACTACGCTCCCAGAATTCAGAGCTACTTGTGGTTCCTAGAGTCTCTAAAAGTAGAATGGGAGCCAGAGCCTCCAGCTATCAGGCTCCTCTCCTGTGGAACCAGCTCCCGGTCTGGGTCTGGGAGGCAGACAGCATCACCACACTCACCGGCCACTTTATTAGGTACCCCATGCTAGTAACGGGTTGGACCCCCTTTTGCCTTCAGAACTGCCTCAATTCTTCGTGGCATAGATTCAACAAGGTGCTGGAAGCATTCCTCAGGGAGTTTGGTCCATATTGACATGATGGCATCACACAGTTGCCGCAGATTTGTCAGCTGCACATCCATGATGCGAATCTCCCGTTCCACCACATCCCAAAGATGCTCTATTGGATTGAGATCTGGTGACTGTGGAGGCCATTTGAGTACAGCGAACTCATTGTCATGTTCAAGAAACCAGTCTGTGATGATTCCAGCTTTATGACATGGCGCATTATCCTGCTGAAAGTAGCCATCAGAAGTTGGGTACATTATGGTCATAAAGGGATGGACATGGTCAGCAACAATACTCAGGTAGGCTGTGGCGTTGCAACGATGCTCAATTGGTACCAAGGGGCCCAAAGAGTGCCAAGAAAATATTCCCCACACCATGACACCACCACCACCAGCCTGAACCGTTGATACAAGGCAGGATGGATCCATGCTTTCATGTTGTAGACGCCAAATTCTGACCCTACCATCCGACTGTCGCAGCAGAAATCGAGACTCATCAGACCAGGCAACGTTTTTCCAATCTTCTATTGTCCAATTTCGATGAGCTTGTGCAAATTGTAGTCTCAGTTTCCTGTTCTTAGCTGAAAGGAGTGGCACCCGATGTGGTCTTCTGCTGCTGTAGCCCATCTGCCTCAAAGTTCGACGTACTGTGCGTTCAGAGATGCTCTTCTGCCCACCTTGGTTGTAACGGGTGGTTATTTGAGTTACTGTTGCCCTTCTATCAGCTCGAACCAGTCTGGCCATTCTCCTCTGACCTCTGGCATCAAAAAGGCATTTCCGCCCACAGAAATGCCGCTCACTGGATGTTTTTTCTTTTTCGGACCATTCTCTGTAAACCCTAGAGATGGTTGTGCGTGAAATCCCAGTAGATTAGCAGTTTCTGAAATACACAGACCAGCCCTTCTGGCACCAACAATCATGCCACGTTCAAAGTCACTCAAATCACCTTTCTTCCCCATACTGATGCTCGGTTTGAACTGCAGAGATTCTCTGACCATGTCTACATGCCTAAATGCACTGAGTTGCCGCCATGTGATTGGCTGCTTAGAAATTAAGTGTTAACGAGCAGTTGGACAGGTGTACCTAATAAAGTGGCCGGTATAAGAGTAAACTTAAAAGAATAAACTCTCCTCTTTGATAAAGCTTACAGTTAGGGAGTGGGGTGTTGGTGTGTATTCACAGTCATGCTATGTCCTGCTACATCCTGCCACGCTCTGCAGTGCCCTGCTACGCCATGAACGACTACTACACCTATTTCTAGTCAGAGTTCCATTATTTTTATTGTGACCATTATTGCCACAGTTGATATCACCCCCACCCGGCACCGGCAGACAACCACCCACTAAGAGCCTGGGTCTGTCCGAGGTTTCTGCCTAAATGGGAGTTTTTGCACTTTTGCACCAAATGCTTACTCTTGGGGGAATTAGTGCAATTGTTGGGTCTTTGTAAAGTTAAAAAGTGTGGTGTAGTCCTATCTGTAATGGTTCTTGAGATAACTCGTTATGATTTGATACTTTAAATAAAATTTAATTGAATTAAATGTCCCTCGCCTTCAGCTCTCTGTGTGTTGCCGTTCTCAAACTTCGAGATGGAAAGCTACACGCTAGAAATTTAACATTTTGAAGAAGATTTGGATCGGGCAACGAGGCAGGCCCGCTTGGTTCTTTCGTGGAATTATTGTAAAGATTTACAAAGAATATATTTACGCCATTTACCCTCTAAGTGGGACGTTTTGGGACAAACTGGTGGGGATTGCCGTGGACGAAGTGATACACTGGTATGAACCTGCTGTGGAGAGGAACAAAGGGATTATTCCATTAATAAATGGAATAACTTACTTGCTCATGTGATATTGAATCAATTTGACAACTGAGTAAAAATATCCAAAGCCCACGATGTGATGTGATGTGATTTCTCCTCAAAGTGATGAGTGTTACAGAAGGTAAACTCTGTTCTGCCTTTAAAATATTCCGAGTAAAAAAAGAGTACAAAGTATTGGCAAACACAAACAGCTGACGCAAGTGTTTGCTCGGGGATATTGGACTGGAAAGGGAGCAGCATCTTCCTCTCGTGGGAGGGAGAAACTCATTTGAAGGATTTGGAGAAAATCCTGTCGGGTGAACTTTGTTTGCTCCAGTTGCGAATACAGTGTAGTCCAGCATCCTTTTGTTTCCCTCTGGGCTCTGTGTGCGTGTGTGTGTGTGTGTGTGTGTGTGCGTGTGTGTGTGTGTGTGCGCGTGTGTGTGTGTGAGTGAGAGAGGCTGTGAGGTGAGGGGGCGGGTTGTAAAATCAAAGTTTTAACTTCCCAAGACCTCAGAACTGCAAAGAGAACTAAAAGTAACAAGTTTACACAAGAAGTACAACTAACATTTCATGGAAATAAGTGCAAATGTTGCCTTTAGCTATTGTTGTGTTGTAGTAGATTAAATCGATGATCCCAAAGCTGTTAAGTTAGTTGTTTAACACTACCACTTTATTTAAACATATATTGTACTGTACTGTGCCTCAAAAGCAAACCTGCAAGACAAAAACACCTTTAAAAACACCAAGAAATGACATTAGACTCTTTCTTTGGATCGCAAGCCTTTTAACACACTGTGCCTGACCAGACAGTGACAGAGACTCAACACATCCATGGGCCACAATTATTTTTGCTTCATTGAACCTCTACTTGTGCTGGAGTTATCCGTATTAACATTATTTTCATTTTTTTTTTCTAAATATAGTTTTTATTGGTAACAATGTTGGTGCGTTAATCATAAACTGTATAAATCACCAATTTTCAACCCCCACCCTTTACCCCACATTTTCCCATCAATCCACCCATCCCCCCTCCGAAATGCCCAACAGCTCACCCCGTGAGTGCAAAGATAAGAAGAAGAAATTAAATGTTTTCAAGATTTCCAATCCGGGAGAATTCTCTGTCTCACTAAAAGTATGGCAAAAGCAACTATGTCAGTCCTGCTCGAATTAACAGGGCTCGGCCGGATATTTACATGCCGATTTTTCAAATTGCAGGCCTAACTACCATTCAGTCACCATCCAAGTCTTAATAAAGATGGGGAAAGTCTGTGTTTTATTCGTCCACCTGCTCGCTCGCCTGATGTGCTTTGCCTATTGGCCCTGTTGTCGGGATTATGTTTTCAAAAGCCAGGAACGTTTTTAAGAACAGGGAAATTAGTTTGTCAATGTGTTACGGTCAAACCCTAGCATAGAAATCCAGATGCAAATGTAATTTGCAAGCCAGGGTCAGTCTAGCAACTCCAAGCGACCCAACATCTTGATGTAAGTCTGGCTTGTCAGGCTAGTCAAATGCAAATGGACACTGAAATTGAACAAAATTGAGAAACATGAAACATGAACAATGATGACACTTTTGTTTTTACCCTCATTTTTTATGAGTTGAACCCAAAGATCTAAGACTTTTTACATGTACACAAAAGGCTTATTTCTTTCAAATATTGTTCACAAATCTGTCTAAATCTGTGTTAGGGAGCACTTCTCCTTTGCCGAGATAATCCATCCACCTCACAGGCATGATGATTGCACAGGTGTGCCTTAGGCTGGCCACGATAAAAGGCCACTGTAAAATGTGCAGTCAGTATCTGGAGTTATGGTAAGTGTTAGGGTTCATCCCTCCATCTCTCTCTCTCTCTCTCTCTCTCTCTCTCTCTCTCTCTCTCTCTCTCTCTCTCTCTCTCTCTCTCTCTCTCTCTCTCTCTCTCTCTCTCTCGACCTGACTGCAGTTTGTTCACAAATGCTCACATTCAATGGCGTCTGACACTTTGGAGAGGTGTTCCCTTCACGGATGAACCCTAAACCTAACAACAGATACTGACTGGTTTTCGGATACGTACTGGAGAACTAATCTGCAACTTAGTTTTAATTTCGAGCGACTATGGGCCCAACAACCAACCTCACATCTTCATCATTAAGCCGACACAATCCTGATCTCTGACTTTAATGGAAAAGGCTCTACACAAGAACCAGAGCCGTGTTAGACCTGGAAACCCAAGATATTCTTTAGTTCCTGTGGTGATTCTGTGTGATCTAGATGCAGAGGTAAAAGTAAGGGTACAGTAGACTTTCATTGTTGTTTTTCTTAGATAAAGTTGAAGAGGAAGATGTGAGGGGGCGATTCAGGGATTAGAAAAGGACGTGAGGGATTTTGAAGAAACGGATTCCCGCATGTGCACTGTATAAAAGAGTCAGTATTTGATGTTCTTTATGAAATATTTCATAAGGCATTTATTCTTCAAAAAACCACAGAGCGCCTGGACAGCTGGTGTCAGCCTGAATGAGGAAGCAGGGCTGAAAAGAGTGCTTGATCTCCCCAAAATGGAGACAACATTATCTCTTTTAACCTTCATTTGCACTTAAAATCAAGCAGAGCGTTTGGTGAACATGCATTGTGTGGATTGTCACTGACATAGTATTACACTTAAGGTTTTGTTAATATACAAAAGAAACAAAATGATCTAGTAATCCCCAAACGATTTTCCTTCATTCACATCATGATATCATTAGACCGTCCCTGCGTTGAATAGATACAAAACGCCAACTCACTGGAAAATATGAGATGGAATAAAAAAGGCTGTTGACATTTGACTTCCATTGGTCCCATCGTCTCTCTGATCCTTTCCGACTGTGTCTCAAAGCTGGCCCGACGCGTCAGTGAACAAAGAGAATCCTTTGGGCCACAGCCATAAAGGGACTTCGTTTTTGCAGCTTAGCAGATTAATACTGTACAAATGATGTTAATGTTGGACAATATCGCATAGGTATTTAGTGTCTGTTACGTCCACTGCAAAAAGGTAGGGCCAATGCTTTCAGGAAGTGGCGTGTATGTCACGCTGCGAGGCAAAACATGAAGGTGTGGAGGTCGGGGTGTGTGTGGAAGGGTGTGTGAAGAGCGAGGCGAAGCTGTCAGGTCGGATGTTCAGTCACAAAACTGACATTTGCCTTTTAATTAACCAAGTGTTTTCGCTGCGTAACCCTAACCACACAACCACTCTCTTTTCCTAATCTTAACCATGCCATAGTTGCCACATGCAGATGTTATAGAACATGACAATCGTAAAAGCGTGTGATGTGATTGCTGTCATGGCAGGAAATCCAGGAGTTAACATTGTGGTGCTGAGACTTCAGGGGTGGAAGTGAGAACATAATAGAAAAGGTTCACAGCACTGAAACACTTGGGGGAAACACAAAGAGGTACTTAGTGCCCGTGGTGTAGTCTAATGTGTTGTAGTGGGTATACTGGACTGTATATGTATGGGCCAGAATGGGACTCTGGGGGGTGTGGTGTGGGTGTCCTGACTCAGGGAAATTCTGAGCGTCAAACACTTCATTTTTTTCTTATTTTAGGCAAATTTTAGTTTTTCTGAGTCAAACTTTCAAATGAAAAACCTTTATCAACGTTTTGGTCGTCTTTTTCGACCCTTTTGTGTCTTTCCCCCGATGTTTTTGTCACTTTTTCAACGTTTGTCGACTTTTTTGATTTTTTTGTTTTTCAAAATGTTCAAAGCGTTTTTTTTCTTTTCACATTTGTCACTTTTTTGACATTTTTGTCACTTGTTGGGATTTCATTTTTGTCAAGTTTCTTTTTAAAAACATTTTTTTCACATTTTTGTCAAGTTTCTTTTTAAAAACATTTTTTTCACATTTTAGTCACTTTTATTGACATTTGTCTTTTTTGACATTTTTTTTTTTTTTTTTTTTACATTTGTCACACACAAGTTCTTTTATCAATTACGTTTTTCTCCAAATGCTATAAAATTGACAAAAACACCCAAATTCAATGAAAGTAGTGAACTGATTATTTAACTAACTTGTGGGGAGCGTTGTTGGGAACCAGCCACGTTACTTTTTTGGACAATTTATTTGAAAGCAACCCAAAATTTTGATAGAGAAACCTTTTTAAAAGGGGTCAAATTTGACTTGAAGACAACAGGAGGGTGAAACTGCCACCGTGCAGTACATATAGAACTGTCGGATATGTCAATTTGGTAGTATTTGGAAATTGACCTACAATGTTGTGTTGTGTATGAGGATGTTTTGGGTTTGTAATACTGCGAGTACTACTACAAGTGTCCAGTCTACCTGCAGTTCCTGCTGCAGCTGCCAGTGGAACAGCATCTCTCGCATTTCTGATTCTGGCTGTTGTGTCTGCTTGATAAACACTGACTGGCTTTGGAGACTCACAGAATGCCAAGAAATACTCAAACCTCCTCTTCTCGACAAACAGACAGTGAGGTGCCAACATGGGGTTTTCACAGTCTGTTTTCTTCTCACACTATTGTGTTCAAAGTAAACTGTTTTCACAGGAACTCCAGAAATACAAAATCAATAGAGGAGATGATCGGTGGATCCTGGCTGCCACCCAGTGGCTCAACCACAGCATCACTACTTGATCAGCCGTCTTTGGGAACACTGTAAAGCTGAGTTTCTCAAACTTTTTTTAAATATTGCACCCCTTAAAAAAAAGTCTATAAAGAGGAAGAATACAGTGCTGTTAGCGATAGATTCACTGACCAACAACCTGGTAACTACAACTATTTAAGTGCCACATTTCAAATGTTTAGAATCCATCACTTTCATTCTTTCATTCATTATCATAGCATAATTATTTTAGGAATTATGCATGACATATTTTTTTAAATGCTGCTGTACTCCAAAGTGCCGTATAGGGGTGAACGTACCCCCCATTTGAGAAAGTACTTTACATCTCTCACACACTAAAAGTTGAACCTGAACAAAATTCAAATAATCTCCTGTCTGGCTTCATGGCAGGTACAACACTAGTGGTGTGTGACACTGCAATATTTCGTATTAATCCAATACCAAGTAAATAGAGGGGCCAGTATCACTGATACAATTCCAACACTTATCAGTAATTAAAGTGGATGAATCATGAAATTGCGAAATTGAATGAATTTTCATGACCTTTAAGTGCTTTTGTGATTATTAATGAGTTAAAACCCAGGAGAGAATATTCATATGCTGTGTATAAATGGGTTGTGTTTCCACTGTGTACTTACAGCCTTTTAACAAACTGTACATCTTGCCGTTGTTTCAGTTTGGGCCTGTGTGTGTGTGTGTGTGTGTGTGTGTGTGTGTGCGTGTGTGAGTGTGCTCACTGTGTCAGGAGTGGCACTTGAAAGCAGCGGCACAGACACAGACAGCCAAGTCGCCTCTTTGATGAAATTGCAGCAGTGCATACTGGAGAGAAACTCAAACTACAGTATCCATCTCCCACTGCCATTGACCAATATCAATACCAACGTTGGTATCGATATTATCGATATTGGGATCGATCCGGGGGAAGACCATTGTGAAGGGCAGTGTGCAGGTCGTGGTTAAAGCCGTGGGCTAAGTGTGTGGCGTTTTGAATAAAAACTGCGTTCTAGCAGTGAAAAAGGAACTAGAGTTTGGTCCATGTGAACGGCTGCTGTGCAGACTGTGGTTAGTTTTGCTAATGTGACTCCAGTTGAGCCCACTGTAAAACTGGCCCCCGTGATGCCCTCCATCAAGGACCTGCCCCACACTGGAGCAGCAGAGCACATCACTGCTGACCCCGCATCCACAGATAAACAGTCCTATTTCATTAAAGTGGCACTGCCTGTCAAAATCCGTCTCCAAACTATAGCTTTATTTAGATTTTTACTCAGATTTTCAACAGGTTTTGTGGAAATAGCTGGGAGCTACACATTACTGACATTATTAGACTTGTAAGTGTTTCCCTAAGGCTGTTTAAGATCAATTTTAAAAAAGAATTGTGGAGCAATAATCCTATTTCTGTATGGGCAACTGCTCAGACTCCTTAGGATTTTACATGAAAATGATATGAGGTAAAATCTTCTGAGGAACGTTTGTAGGCCTATGCTCATTTAGCTGAGTGTGTAAAAGTGTTAAACAGAAAATTACAAACAAAATGTAGGTTTATTGCTTAAAGGTAACGGCAGTCTTTATGAACCAACAAATGTTCACTTGGGTTGGGCTCTGAAAAGACCTTTTGGTGTCAGGAATCAGTTTATTAAGGCTTGATTTAACTAAGCAACGGACGGCTAAAGCTACGGACGCCACCACTGACCAACGCCAAAGCCACGTGTTACTCCCCAATGTGAGTCAAGAGCAGATTTGAGACGCGTATGCGTCAGTTTGCGACAAGTAGCATATGAGATGCTAACGAGAGACTTCTGTAATGTCAATACAGTAAAAATGGACCTACATAACCAAGTTTGTTCACTGCTAGCTAAAAGTTAGCATCAAACACAACAAAGGCTGTTAGTTGAATGACGAGCTAACGTTAGCATTCAAACAATCATTGATAGCTACAACGTTTCTGAAATGATTCCCATCGTCTTTTTATTTTTTATTTTTGTTGTTTGTAATGAGAAAAGTTAATTATTTCATGGATTTCACAAATTCCAGTACGACATGTAAACCGTTTAAATCTGAGCATGCGCAACTCACATCTGCACTCGACTCACATCGGGGAGTGACACCATGCACTGCTGACGTTACACGCAGCTACGTGCTAACACGTTAGCGCTGTATCTCCCATAGAATGTTAAAAAGAATAACAATATTCAGAATCAGAATCAGCTTTATTTGCCAGGTATGAGGTCACATACGAGGATTTTTTCTTTGGAACATTTATGCTCACAATACACACATAAACAATATATCCACACACTAATACACACTAATATATACACAAGCTAAACAGAAACAAAATAGAGGCAATAGTGCAAAGAAGAGTGCGAAGTATGCAGAAGTGAAATGTGATAGTTAATATTTTTAATGTGGAGCATAGTGCAAAGGAAGCTGGAATAAATAGTATTTTGATGCTATATTACAATATGAACAGTACGAACAGTATGAAAAGCTCTGGAATGGAGAATGAGAATAATGAATGAATAGTAAAGAATAAGTGAGATATGAGAAGTCTCCTCACAACAAATGCTTTCTTCACTGGGCTCTGCTTTATTGCAATAAAGAGTCCACGTGGTCCCGCCTGTTTTGACTTCTTTTCCCCTGTACTCTGTACTTTTTTGTATTGTAATTGTGGGTGTGTTAATAATACACTGTTTGAAGGAAGAAAAAAAAAAGAAAGACGGATGGCTAAGGCATGTCCCGCCTCACTCTGCCTCTGATTGGCTTACCCTGGTATTTCTTACCCTAACCCTAACCAATCCCAGTGCTCATATTTGAACCCCACCAATCGAACCAGAAGGCAACGAGTATTAGCCAATCAGAGGCAGAATAGGGCGGGTCATGCCTTAGCCATCCAACGCAAAAGTTCATACAGGAAACATTGTTTTCGCACGAGGAGCCTGCAGACGATAAGATTCACTTTCGGACTAAACTTACGATTTGTACCGAAAGAGGACAGCTACAGGACACAGTACTGGAACAACTGGACTATTAACAGGTATGGGGAGAGGGCTACTGGTTGAATGCACGTTTGAGGAAAAACACAGCTGAAAGTAAAAGTAACTTTAAGAAACCGCTGGAAAAGTAGAAGAGGAACCACGGCGGATTTTCTTCCCGCGCGATTGGTGTGCGTGAGCATTTTACAAACATAATGGCTTCCATATCAGAGGAGGATCTCTCCTGTTCAGTCTGCCATGATATCTTCACAGAGCCTGTTGTCCTGTCATGTAGCCACAGCTTCTGTAAAGACTGTCTGCAGAGATGGTGGAGAGGGAAACCAATCCGAGAGTGTCCAATGTGTAAGAGGAGGTCATCGAGGAGTGAGCCACCTCGTAACTTGGCCTTAAAGAACCTGTGTGAGTCTTTCCTACTGAAAGAAGATCAGAGAGCTTCAGGGACTCTCTGCAGTCTGCACTCTGAGAAACTCAAACTCTTCTGTCTGGACCATCGGCAGCCGGTGTGTGTCGTGTGCAGAGATTCATGGAAACACAACCACCACAGATTCAGACCCATCGATGAGGCTGCACAGGATCACAGAGAGGAGCTCCAGGAAGCCCTGAAGCCCTTAAAGGAGAAACTGAAGCTCTGTGAACAAGGTAAAGGAAACTGGGATCAAACAGCCGAACACCTGAAGGTCCAGGCCGGACGCACAGAGACGAAGATTAAGGAGCAGTTTAAGAAGCTTCACCAGTTTCTAGAAGAGGAAGAGGAGGCCAGGATCTCTGCTCTGAGGGAGGAAGAGAAGTGGAAGAGTCAGAGGATGAAGGAGAAGATGGAGGCTCTGAGCAGAGAGATAGCAGCTCTTTCAGACACAGTCAGAGCCACAGAGGACGAGCTGAGAGCCGAAGACGTCTCGTTCCTGCAGAACTACAGGGCTGCTGTGGACAGAGTCCGGCAGCGCCCCCTGCTGGAGGATCCACAGCTGCTCCCAGGAGCTCTGATAGACGAGGCCAAACACCTGGGCAACCTGAGCTTCAACATCTGGAACAAGATGAAGGAGATGGTCTCCTACACTCCTGTGATTCTGGACCCAAACACCGCTCATCCAGAACTGATCCTGTCTGAGGATCTGACCAGCTTGAGTCGTGGAGAGAGACAGAAGCTCCCTGAAAACCCAGAGAGGTTTGACTCCTTTCACCCCGTCCTTGGCTTCGAGGGCTATGACTCCGGGACTCACAGCTGGGACGTCGATGTTGGAGACAGCAGGTCGTGGTTTCTCGGCGTGGCAAAGAAGTCCGTCTGGAGGAAAGGGAGGACGTGGGCTGGGATGTGGAGGATAGGATTCTCAAATGGCAAATACAAAGCTTTCTTTCCGACATCCCAACCGATCGTTCTGCGAGTGAGGCGGCTCCAGAGGATCCGGGTCAAACTGGACGGGAGAAGAAGACAGCTGTCGTTCTCCGATCTTGATACTGGCAACCACATACACACCTACAGACCCACTTTCAATGAGAGGATGTTTCCATACTTCAGCAATAGCAATGGATTCCCCATGAAGATCTTACCACAGGTGGGTGAGGACGAGGAAGAAGGGGAGGACGACGATGACTACGACGACTACAGGGATTATGATGATGATGATAACTACCGGGGTTATGATGACGACTACCGGGATTATGATGACGACAACGACGACGACGATGATGATGATGATGATGATGATGATGATGATGATGATGATGATAATTACAACTACAACAGTTATGAGGAATACCCCCGCCGTTATTATTGTGATAATGGTGCTTATTAGGCTGTAAAAACGTACAGCTGTGTTCAAAATCACAGAAGTAGTAGTAGTGGTGGTTCTTTGAGTTCTCATTCACTATGTAGTCCAGTATGAAATACCCACAATGCACAGCTAATTTGAGTGTACATAAGGTGTGATGGTGCGATCAGTCAGGAGAATTGAAAAAGACGGACAAGAGGAAAAGCGTGCGACAACTGTTGGGATGAGAAATATTTTTCATTTTGACCATTGTGTCTTTATTTAGTGTTCAGATTTGTTGTGATGCTGGCGGTTCAGGAACTTAAGTTGTCTCATTAAGTAGTTCAGTACTTTTTTTCTTCTTCTGTTTTTAAAGAGGTTTTCCACTGTCACACACAAGGAGCAGAGATACGTTGAGGTTTAACCCTCCTGTTGTACAAAAACTTTCAATATCAGAACTATGACAAGAGAATGTTGGAAACAAGAGAGAAATGTTGTTTTTTAACTACAAAAACGCTGAAGAAAAATCAACAAAAAGTCTTTTTTTGAAATGCTAAAAAAATTACCAACAAAATCAGAAAAACTGACACAAAAAAAGCAAAAAAATTGAAAAACGTGATGGAAAAAAAATTGTTAAATGTCTAAAACACAGTTAAAAAAAGTCAAAAAAGTGACATAATATTGACTAAAACATCTAGAAAACTGTAGAAAAAGAACAAAATGTTGAAATTTCAACCCAGAAAAGCAAATTTGCAGGTCGACAAGAAGACGACACAAGGGATTGTGGGCCTACTGTATTGTGGGGGTGGGGGGGGGGGGGGGGGAATCAATACAGCAAAGTATCGCAATATTTTCAGTGGCAATACAATACTGTATCGATACACAGGCGCCACTTATCGATCTTTTATTATATATGAATTTTTATTTTGGTCAGTTTGTCTGCTTGACAATCCCATCTTGCAGCAATAAAATCGAGGTGAGATGAACAATCAGAAATGTTTCTTTTAGGGATAAAACAGACAAAGTTTTCTTTTGGGGACGTCATTTGAATTTGGGAAAAATTAGAAGTTGGTAAAAAGGTTATAAATTGCAATGTATCGCAGAATATTGCAATATGTTTTAAATCGCATTAATATTGTATCGTGAAATCGCATCGGGCGGCCTCTGGTGATTCCCACCCCTAGTTACTGTATTGAGGATTATTTGCATGCAAGTCAATTTCAACAGTTCACCTTTTGGTTGAGTGCTGTAAGTATCGGTGTGGAAATGCCGTATACCGGTTTAAGGTCATTGTTTCAGCAGGGCTGGGTACCGAACTTCTCCTTTAAGGCACAGACCCAATTGCCTCCTTTTAGTATCGTGTATCAACAACATACCAATACCAAAAGTTGAATACCTAATGAGTACATAACATCAGCACCGGTGAGCCAATAAGCACCCAGCATGCTTCTACCAATATGTAATAATGCTTGTGATTGGCTGTCTACCTTTACACATCATAAAGACATGCAGGAAAAACTGCGTTCACGTGTGTGTTGTATTTTAAGAGGCTTGACTATAATGTGTTTTACGTAGGTGGAAAGGAGCTGAAAAAAATATTTGTAATGTATAGGTTGGTATCACTAAAATTTCCCGGTATCAAAAAAACAAAAATGTAAGGATACCCAGCCCTGCTTCAGTCATTTTCTCATGACGTAAGAATACATGTTGTCTTTCATAGTGTATGCTTGTTGTTGTCCCAGGCAGGGTGAGGGATTTTGTTTCTATTCTGTGTGGTTTTCCTAATGAACATTTTAAGCCCACAAAAGCGATGACGAATGTTAGCCTTTTAACCTGTAACCTGCTGTGGATGTTTTTCTTTTATCTGTATAACAATAAAGAATCAAGTGTGGAACATGTGTCGTGTGTGTACTTTCAGCGGTGCTAGTTCTGCCGAGGAGATTCTACTGAGCATGTGCGAGCTTTAGTTCAAACTGCAGCACAATGAGTGAGATCTGTTAAATTAGTCACAGAGGTGAAGGACCTGCTAAATTCCCTTAAGTTAAAGTAGAGGATTTTAATATGGTGTAAAAATACATTATAAGCAACGTATTATAAGAAACAGTCTATATATCAATATATATATAGTCTACATATACACTTGTATGTTTATTCTATTTCAGTTTAGTTTACATACCTTTTAATTTGTTACTTTTCTATACTTAGCAGTCTTCAGTTTAACTGCTGCAACAACTGAATTTCCCTTCTGGGGATCAATAAATGTGTGTGTATGTGATGTATATGCATTTCATTCTAGGGTTTTGAGAGAATGTAAAAATTCAACAATCTGGTTTTCTGCATGTCATTCCCTCTCTCTAGCTATCTTGTCTAAGATCCAAACTCACACATACACCCGCATATGACAGAGAAATTCATTTTTATAAGTCTTTTCTCATATTTCTCTGTAGTAGTGTCTTAAAATATAACTTTCATGCTTATTATATATTCATATCTTGCTTGTCATATATTCTTACATGCTTATAAGATTTTATAATATCATATGCACATTTAACAAACAATTTCTCTTTGCTCTCCCTCTTTTTCTGTGCTGCTGCTGTTTCTTACAAGAGGTCATAAATGTCTCACTGTTGTATATCACAAGCAGTAAATATCTTAGCTTTGGAGGTCACTCAGAGTACACTTCGCCCTAGCGACCTGCACTTTGCCCTGGTTTTTCTCAACGTAGGCATAGCCCAAATAACAGATGTCCTTGTTTCAACAATTGTGAATAAAGAGACAGAGCTGCAGAGAAATCGCTGAAGTCCACCTGAGCTGCGCTGGAGGATAGGTGGCTCTTGTGTGTGATCTTCCCTCTTGCAATTGTCGATCAAACTGCTCATTGCCGTCTGCGTCTCGTTTTTCTTGCTTGACTGTGTTTATTTAGTAAGTTAAAATGTTATGAACCTGACAGCATATACATAGACAAAAGTACTGACAGACTTCAAGTAGGTACACAACTCCTTCCTTTTATTTGTTATATGTTGTACACACCTTATATGTCTCTCTCACACACACACTCACACACGCTAGCTAGCTGTCCTGCTGAATTAGGTCTTTGGCTTTTTGCAGGTTGTGGTCGACGGCTCCATCTAAGAACTGAACCCAGGTCAGCTGTGATTCCCCACACACGTGACTGGACCTGTGAGGGTGGGAAGGAGCGGAGGGGTGTGAAAAAGACAGAAAGAAAAAAAGAAACTTCAGCTTAAAAAAAATAGTTTCTTAGTTCACAGCTGCTGTTGAAGCCATTTCTATGGAATTAATCTTTTGAGTTTATTTTTGTAATACCTGACAAAACCTGTGTTGACAATAGAACGTAGAAATTGGTGTTTACCAGTGACCTGAAATAATGTAATTTGATTGGCTGCTAGATGTAGTGTAAAACAAATTGTAAAGATAAAGTAAAGATCCTAAGTTTTTGTATTTTATGTTTTGAAATTCTTTAAACAAAGAACTTTGGATTCAGGACTTTTATTCACTGCCGTTTTGTGTTGAGTACAAAAGTACTTTGAAGTCCTAAGCCAGTGAGTCAGCTTGTAGCACTCACAGCTGCCTATCCTCAGCTCCTTTCATTCAGAGAAAGAAAAGTCCAGACGGCTGAAGAGCTGTGATGACGAAACAAAGTGAAAAAGACGTTTTTATCTTCAGTATCTGATCTAATAAGATTAACTAACGCACAACTTACACTACCCACATTTGTCTCGAACCTTTTATTCTATGTATTTTTATAATTCAACCTTTATTTATAAAGGTAACTTCACTGAGAAACGAGGTCTCATTCATGAGGACAGCGTCAGTCCCTGCTGTAGCTTGTTTTGTTAGGTTGAGGGGGCGGAGTAGGAGACGGACAAAGTCTCTACGGACTGAGGGGGTGGAAAAGTCATGAAGCCCTGGGAGAGTAGACTATGGCAACGCGGTTTACGAGACACGAGAAGTGGATAAATAAGTAGGCAGCGGACCAAAGATGGATCTGTAAATGACATTGTGGCAGTGCAAAGTTGTGTGCATGGATAAGGAAGGCCGTTAGACCGGAGACCACAGAGAACAAGTGTGTGTGTGCGAGGGAACTGGTTCGTGATAGACAGCATCCAACACATGGAGAGTTAGGAACGTCCACAACTTCCTGTCAATTCCCATAGAAAAATCAATCAATCAATCAATCTTACCTGATGATCTCCAGAACTTTCTTCAACAGTGTTGCCAATTTAGACACCTGTAGAGAGAAATCATTTATTAATAATAATTTATGTTGGATTTAAGATTGAACCTCAGTCAAGGTGGTTATGTTTTTTTACTGTGTGTGTGTGTGTCTTACGTTATTCTCTACTCCGCTGTAGTCCATGGGCGGGTAGAGGCAGAGAGCTAGATCATCAACACTGACAAGAAAAGACAGCAAGAGGCAGAGATTTGTTTTAGTCCAAAATTATATTCTATTTAAAAAAATATATTTTTATTTTCTTTTACTTTTTTTTTCAGTTTATTGAGCAAAAGCTGGGCAAAAAGGCACAGTAAGTGTTTGATGTGTTACAGTCGAGCTGCATTCGACAGTCACAAACAGCAGGAAATATCTGTATGAAACACACAAAAACATGCACTGTCTCATTCAAACTGCTGCTGTGCAGACAGAATATATCAAACATAACAATATAACTAAATATATTTTTTTGCATGTTTAAAAGTCTCCAGTTAAAAGGTGGGTGAGAAAGAAGAATTTCCAGAGCTTCAGCGCACAAAGACTTGGCTGTTACACATTGTCGAGTTGAAGTTTCCATTTTCAACTCAACATCAGAGACATTCGTCACCGTGATCCCATATTAACTCGAGCGTGTGCTCCTACCCAGGACTGATTTCCTTGGTGATGTCGGCCAGGTCGTCGAGCTGAGCCAGGTGCTGACACGTGGTGACGTCGCCGTTGGCTTTGACGGCCGACGTCAGCTTCCTGAGGCACGCCGCCGACGCCTTCATCAGCCCCTGGCATGGGCCGATGATGCGGCGGTCGTTCTCCGACCAATAGGTGTCCTGGTTGCTTCGAGGCTCCTGGTCATCGTCAAGGACGTCGATGAACGGATCCTGGGCCTCGGATAACGCCTGGGTGGGGGTGCAATGGTCAGTATGGTGAAGACTTAACAAGTATCCATATCAATAACTTAGAGCTGTATTAAACATGTCTGTATGTACACATTAATGACAGCTGATGACTAACAATCAGTTCCAATATCACTTAAAGCATACGGCTGGTGAAATTATGTGTGTGTGTGGTGTGTGTGTGTGTGTGTGTGTGTGTGTGTGTGTGTGTGTGTGTGTGTGTGTGTGTACCTGTTCAATTTCCTCTATGGCGTCTTTAACAACTCCAACCTGATTGGACAGAACTAGCAACACTGCAGCCTTGTTATCTGTGGAACACACACGCTTTTCCCATCAATAAAATTGTAATTAAAATCTTGAAATTAAAACTCTTAGATAAAAGAACATATAATAACATAACATAAAATAAACGCAAAATTATTACAACACCTTTAAAAAAAAATATATATATATATATATATATATATAATATCTTTACTTATAAGGAGATACAGCCCCATATTTACCAAATGCTCTTTGAACTAAAAAGTACAAAGCTTTCCGCATCTAATTTAACAGTCACACAGAATCTCAAAGAGCAGATCATTGATCCCAGGTTGATGAATCACATTCAGTTGTAGAAACCAGAATGAGTCCCACCAGCTCCTAAGTACACATCACTGACATTTGCATAAATACATTTTTGTGTGTAGCCATTAGAAAGTGGTTTTAATAACCAATTAAACCGATGTATTGCTATTATTTTTCAGATTGATCAATCAACTATTTATTCTCTAAAACAAATGTTACACATTACACCACACCACACACACACACACACACACCACCACACACACACACACACACACACACACACACACAACACACACACACACACACACCCCACACACAGTAAAAGGCAGTGTAGACTGTCGTAAACAAAACTAATGCATGTATTTTGCAGATGCAGCTTCTCTAAGCGCCTGTGTATGTGTTAGTCAGAGCCTTGTTATTCTTCCTTCCTATTCTGTTTCTTCCTCTTCTCTCTCTATCTCTCCTTTAATCTGTTTCATGTCTCAGACAGCTTTTGCTCTCGAACACTTGGAGGAAAATAATTTTATCATCTCTTTCCTCCCTCTCTTCCGTCTCATTCCTCCTTTCTCTTCGTTTTCTCTGCTTCCTCCATCTCTCTCAGATGTGATCTGCGTGGGAAGTTCCTGTCTAGACAACTGATCACACACCCCACACACACACACACCTCTAAAGTGGACTTTGGCTAAGCAGAGTAAACTTTCTCATTCATACGCAGACTCCTTAATAATGTAGACAATCTCACTGCTGGTTTCAATTTTTTTTTTTTTAAGTAGAAAGAAACTATATTATACAAATAAACAGAAATGTGTAGAGGGACCTTCGGTACATCGGCACCTGCAGGCTGCCAGTAATACCACTGCTGCCACAACCTACTGAATCTACTTCTCCACCTGGACCCCATAGAGGAAGTAGGGGAGAGGAGGATGTTAGCTAATCTCACACCCATCATGGACAACACCTCTCCCCCCCCCACACAACACTGTGGGGTCCCTGAGCAGCTCCTTCAGCAGCAGACTGATACACCCCCCCCCCCCACAACACACAAACACTGTGGGGTCTCCATGAGCAGTCCTTCAGCACAACTGATACCCCCCCCCCACAGACAAACACGTGGGGTCCTGACACCCTTCATGGCAGACTGTACCCCCCCCCTACATGACACTGTGGGGTCCCTGAGCAGCTCCTTCAGCAGCAGACTGATACCCCCCCCCCGCCCCTACAGACACTGTGGGGTCCCTGAGCAGCTCCTTCAGCAGCAGACTGATACCCCCCCCCCCCCCTACATGACACTGTGGGGTCCTGAGCAGCTCCTTCAGCAGCAGACTGATCCCCCCCCCCTACACACTGTGGCCCTGAGCACTCTTCAGCAGCAGACTGATACCCCCCCCACATGACACTGTGGGTCCCTGAGCAGCTCCTTCAGCAGCAGACTGATACCCCCCCCTACATGACACTGTGGGGTCCCTGAGCAGCTCTTTCAGCAGCGGACTGATACTTATTATTACTTTAATTACATATTCAATTTAATTTTAATGTCACTTAGTTACACTGCAATATAGTTTTCTTGTACTATGGCAACCACACTTTACTTTACAAAACCTTTATTTGACGCCACTTTACTTCAGTCTTCCTTCTTCTCATTGTCTATTGTTTGCCTGTTTTTCTTGTGTGTTTGTTTTGCTTTTATTGTAGAAAATGCTGCTCTAACAAGGGAATTTCTCCGCTGTGGGATGAATAAAGTATTATCTAATCTAATCTACAGTTGACTGTTTCTATAATTTTTAAATACCATATAGGGACAGAGGGTGACAGCATTTTATTGTACAGTAACAAATCCACTTATGAAATCTGAATCTTCACATAGTGTTTCTATTTAAAAGAGACGGGCAGGTCTACTGACCTTGTGGCAACTGGGCAAATTGGTCGCAGGCCGACCACACTCCTCCTGTTGATGTCAGCTGGTCCTGGGACAGACTACAGGGGAGCAGAGGAAAACAGAAATTCAATAATCTGGATAACATGTCAATTTATTTCATTTTCATGTTTTATTATTTACATCTAGAATTTAAAATTCTGATCTTTGTTAAAAGTAGAATTAATGTGGCTTTTTTGACACTGATCAACCGAAAAGTATCTCTGTATATTTATAGATCTCTATGAAATTATCTAAATTCATTGCAAAGGAAAATGGTCAAACACAAAATACATGTTTTGCATAAGTATTCACCCACTCCAAGTCAGTGTTTAATAGATGCACATTTATAGATAGATAGATAGATAGATATTGATCCCCAAAAAATGGGAAATTATGAAAATGATGGGCCATTTGTCATGATGATTTAGGTGCATCCTATTAAAAAGGATTCATACTCAAGCCAGAAATGTATTTTACATTCACAGTGTTTGGTTTTTTTTTTTTCACATACTATAAAAATAAAAAAGAATTCAAAAGACTCACTTCCTTTTTTTATGTCTGGATGGGGCCGTGAGAGAGGACTTTGTCCTTTTAATTTCTACACTGCTGTCTGATTCAAATATTATTAAGTATTTTAATGGGTGTTTGGTGTTTTTTACCCCCAACGTCTCCTTCCTTCCTGCCTGGAGGGCGACGTTGGAGCGACTCGCTCCTCTGTATTCTGAAGGATTCTGAATGGCAGTTTCTACGCCTATGAGAATACTTTCAGTAGTTGGTGGAAGTAATTGCACATGAATGAACACATATTTTGAAAGAACAAAAAAGTTTTTGCTAAGAATCAACTTCATAAATTACACAATGGAGCTTTAAAAAGTCCAGTGTGTAACTTTTTTAGTTTTTCATCAAAAATCAGCGTTGCCCATTCACAACCTTTTTCTTTTTTATGAATATTTACCACCACCATCAATTCTAAGTATTCCTATTGGCTTGAAATTTTACATTTGCATGAACTTGGGTAGACACTTCCTATTCATGCGCCATCTTGAAATTTGTTAGCCGGTGAGGGACATACAGGACATACTGCTCCGTCTTTGCGTTTTTGCTGTCACAAGATGAACTCCCAGGTGCTGCTAAAAGGAAACATGGCTAACATCAAAAAAGACTGTTTGTGGTACTCACCAAATCGTTAGATACAATTTTGCAATTAATATAAATTAATGCTGGATGAAACCGTGGATGACATCTTGGCTTTTTGAAGCGTGAAGGCTACCGTAGCTGTGGCATGGCGTTCGAGAGCAGCTTGCAATATATGATCTTAGCGCTTGATGGGTGAAATTCCCACACATTAGACCTTTAAGCGTTTTGAGAGTCATTTATTTATTTATTTATCATCTGCTCTAGCTTTTTCAACATTTTAGACACAGACGTGGTAATAATCAAAGGTCCAAAATGATAGGTTGACTAATTACTGAAATGTCAGGTGTCATGACAACACCGACTACTCTGTGTTTGTGTGTGCACGTACCTCTGTAGCGGTGAGCTCAGTATGACCTCCACCAGCTGTGCGACTCCCTCCAGAACCTCGACGGTGGCGTCTCTGACGTGTCGCCGCAGACTGACGCCTGGGGGGGGGGGGGAGACAGAAGCGACAAGCTGAAGTCAAGATGCTGACAGAGAATTGTATCCCCTTCATATCGACGGTATTTCTACTACTCCCATAGAGCTGACATTAGGAGCTTTTGGGCCGCATGCTCTCGATTACACAACATCAAGTGTAGCGCGAGTGTCACTGAAGAGTTTTACCATCCTGGGATTAGGAAATGCTTACTGGTATAAACAGAAAGAAACAGCTTTTGTGTTCTTTGATTGTTATTAATACTGAACAATCAAACGCCGTTTCATTGAATCAAATCAGACTGGATGGAAGACGGGTTTCAAAGACGGGCCACGGTGGCAGAATCTAAAGAAAAGAAATCAGCTAAATAATATATACAAGTAAATGAGAACAGAGGGAACACATTGGGCCTCATTCACCAATGTCTTCCTAAGTTTTCTCTTAAATATGTTCTTAAGAACGTCCCTAAGAAAAGTCAACGTCTGATTCATGACGTGTTCTTAAACAGCAGAATTGTTCGCAAATGTGTTCTTAGAATGATGATTCCCGGTGTCTTCTTAATTGAAAGCTCGTGCCCGCTGCTCCGATGTAGCATAGGTCAACACCCCGTTAATTCCCATGAAGGGGCGTGAGATGGCAGGGCCGTGTCGTGTGCAAAAGTCTAAATGATGTGGCAAAGAAGGTGGAGGCCTAGACTCCTAAAGAAAGAAAAACTTTAGTAATTCTGAAGTGGAGGTGCTGCAGCAAGAAGTAAAAGAAAAACTAGACATCATGTTTAGTATCGTGCGTACTAAGCAACAAAAGAAACCGATGCTCAAAAGGAAGTTACTGGCGCAGGGCGCAGAACTGATTAAGTAGAAAAGAAATAGTTTGATCTTAAATCTGAGGCAAAACTCATTAAAAACATAGAAGATACTCCTGGAGTATGAATCATAAGTAAATAATCATGAATAATAAGTGATCAATCACTTATTATTGGATGGCAGGGTTCCTCATTAACATAAATGATGTGAATTGAAGGCAAAGCAAGATTCACTTATATAGGCCTAGCCCAATTACATACACAATGTACATTGTGTATGTATAAATACATACATTAATATACATACAATGGTAATTCAAAGTGCTTTACAAATGAGCAGTAGTGTGAATGTATTAAAACAAATACAAATATAATTATGTGTTAAATAAACACAATGGAGATAAATGTTAAACTTTAAATTAGAACGTACTGGTCAGATCTACATTGTGCGTAGGAGTGCACCTGAGAGTACGTAGATTCTGTTCTTACCTAAGAACAAATCCCAAGTAAGGAAACATTGGTGAATGCCAGAGTGGGGTTTAAGAACAACATTTGTTTTTAACATTGATCTTCTGTACTGACTACCTGACTGAAGCACATCCCACTAGCCATTTCCTTGACTGTTCCAGCCGTGACTGGTGGCCTTACCTTGGCTCTTAGGTAGCCAGTAGTACACTGTGGACAGAGTGAGGACACTCTTCAGGGTGGACTCCGCTAACTTCTCTCCATCCTGCAGAAAGGAAGGAGGAAAAAGAGACAGAAAAGTATATGTATATGTATATGTATATGTTGGGAATTACAATAGAAAGTTTATGTAACAATTCAAGGGCTTGATGATTGCTTCAACAACTCATACACATCTATCAGCCTTTCCGTTTATGTTGATTACGTGTTTATATTTTTTGACACTGTGTATATTTGGGATTTGTACCTTTTTGATATTTTCCTACTTTGCACTGTTGCAAAACAATTTCCCTCGGGAAAAAAAAATGAAACCAGTGTCTAGATGCACTAAAGTCACAAACGCTGATTTGTGATGATTCTCTCCGACCAATCAGTAGTCTGCAGGTTTTCATGTCATCTTTTAGTATCGCCTCAGCTCGCTTGGACCCTTGATGGAGGTGATACTAAAAATAAGTACCTGTTAGCAGGTACCAGGGACTTTTTTTTGTAATGGAAAACCAAAAAAGGCGAGTAGAGTCAAGGCAACAAGGTACCATGCTGTGGAAAAACGCCATAAACTCAGCAAAGTAAACAATATTGATA
The DNA here is from genome assembly GCF_008692095.1 of Etheostoma spectabile. Lineage (NCBI taxonomy): Eukaryota > Metazoa > Chordata > Actinopteri > Perciformes > Percidae > Etheostoma > Etheostoma spectabile. The sequence goes on from NC_045736.1 coordinate 13,452,372, forward strand.
GAGAATTCATTTTGATCAAGTTTTTTATTCCTTATTTCTTAAAGTGGTTTCTTAAGTAGTGTGACTTTCATGCTTATTATGTGTACATTTTAATAACTGTCTTGTCCAGTTTCTGCTGGTTAACAGATTAGGTGGTAGAGTGTCCTTTTCAAGGACACCCAAAGTACACGTCGCACAAACTGTCTCCATTCTGAAAGCTGATACTCATATTATAGATAACCACAGCCCAATGTCTGTATTCCTTATCCTTGTGTGTGTGTGTGTTAATAAAAAGTCTGAGCTACAAAGAGGATTTCGAAGTTCGTTAGGAGCAGCGCTGGTGAAAGGCTGCTCTTAAGTTTTCTTCCCTTTTGTCGGCAAAAGTATATAAACTGTTCACTACCGCCTGTGTCTAGTTTTGTTTGCTTTGACCGTCATTAATTTAGTAAGTTTAAGTGTCCAGAACCTGACAAATACAATCCCAATAATATTAATAATAATCTGACCTGCTGAGATGGCAGCGGGGGTTGGGAGAAGGCCACGCTGAGTTTAGTGGCTTCCTGGGACACTGTCTTCACTGCCTGGTCTGAGAAACAGAAGGGACAGTTACATCACATTACAAGGCACAGGACGATGATATAAATATAAAACACTTTATTTTATGAAAAAGTAAATGTTTTCGACAAACTATTTGTGAGACACGGTGGCAGAACAAGACACCCAGGGTAGCAGGATGGTTAATGTTGCAAATCATGGGGCCTTACTAGAATGTGAAAAAGGAGCAGGAGGCGGTGGATGGTCATAAGAACATATACTCAACTCAAAGTGTCCCAAAAGTTGGAGAGGTTGAACGCTCCATCTGACTCGTTGGACTCTCCATCTGTGGTGGAAGGAGCATTCGGTTAGGCACATCTTCCCTCTTTCAGAAAGAAAATACCATGCTCACGTTCACAAATAGAAATAAAAACATGTACCAAACCCTCTTATTTGATCAAATTAACAATTGTATTTATATAACACTATGTACAAAATGATTTTGTGACTTACTTTATATTCTAAAATGTATGAAAAAAATAACACACTCAAAATGTATTCGCTGTCAGTTTGATGACAAAGCTGCTTTAGAGAGGTGTTGGTTCTTCATGGTAATGAACAGTTTTTCCTTTATACTGAGGTGTTTTTACCATAGACTGTATTAAAGATAGGTTTTTACCCATCCCATTTAAGTCACTGAGGGATAACTGCATATAAAAACAAAAAAATAAGAGTTTAAATCCACACGTCTCTTAAGAAATTTCAGAATAAGCGTGAACACATATGGCTTTTCTTGCTCTCAAAATACACAAGAAATAGACATAGGCTAAAACAAGGTAAACAAACAGTTAACTACTATTCACAAAGAGATACGTTTGCATATAAAAAGTGTCTACATTTACACAATTATTATTATTTTATATCCTCCTTTATCCCATGTTATATTCCTCTTACGTGTATTGTTGACTCTGGAAAAGGGGGTTGCTTCTATCTCGTTGTACAGGTATTGTACATGTGTATAATGACAATAAAGGCATTCTAGACTATTATGTTATATTCTACATCCGCATACACATTTATAAAAAAAAAAAAATATTTCTATAAAAACTTAACATTTAAGCATTTATAAAAGACCCGGCTGTTGCCTCAGCAACGTTTAGCTATAGCTGCTTCAGAGACTTTAGGAGTCCATTTGACAACTTGCTAACAGTTTAGCAAACAAACCGGAAGGTAACACCGCAATGTAAAACCATAGAGCGTATATTATTGGTCTACGTGTAAAACTCGTTAATTGATCAAACAAAACAAAAATTAAAAGCGAAGAAAACCAAGCCCAGCGTACATTAAAAAAAGCACCCATTTAAATGTGACGTTAGTTGACGTAAAGCTGCGGTTAGCACATTTACTTTGACATACGCTAGCATGCGTGTCAACCGAACGTTAGCTATGTTAAACGCCGACGTTATCTATTTGTGTTGCGTCATATCTAATGTCTCATATTTACCTCTGACTCGGTCTCTAATGCACTGGATGGAGTTCAGTAGATTTCGTAAAGGCACAGACACGTTTCCACCACAATTATCAGCACTCATGTCACCGAGGTCTGTATTTTTGAGGAGCTCGATGCATGCGTGTTGTGGAACGACAAAGACCAGGATGTTGAGCCGGGGACAAATATTAAGGAAGCACCGACACTGCAGTCGGATTTAAAGCGTTTCTAGTGACACCTTGTGGTGACATCGGAGTAATGCAAGCATAGACCAACTTAAACTATAAAAATAAAAAAATAAAATAAAACCAGTTAAAGAAAAGGGCGGTTTGTAATAATATTGTGTAATAGGAAATCACCTAAATGCTCAGGTTATTTCCTGGTCCTTAAAGTATTAAGAAACGTTTCTCTCTCCACAGTATATCTGGAATAACATAGGCCTACCCGTTTTGTAGGCTATAATAACGAATCTTTAATCAATTTGAAAATAGAATTCCCAATTCTTAAATATGAATCTGTAGGGCTGCCAAATTGACAAAAAAATATTTAAATTATGAACATAATATTTGGATAGTTTTGCTCTGCATTCCATTTTGTTCTTTACGATCCTTTGTCTTCATCCATAACTTCATTATTCCTTTTAAAAAGTATGTATGTTATGTCTTCTGTATGTTTCTAGCTCACTGGGATGTGTGAACCAGACGGAGCTCAGAGAGCAGGGAGGTGAGTAGACTTCATCATATCTCACTTAATATCCATTATTCATATCATCTATTTCAGAACTGTTCATAATGTTCATACTGTTCATATTGTAATATAATATCTTAATACTATTTATCCCAGTACCCTTTGCATTATGTTCCACATTTAAATAATTTTTATTGGTCTCTTCATTGCACTCATCTCTCTACATTGTTTCTGTTTAGAGTATATTATGTATTAGTGTGTCTATATTAGTGTGTGTATATTAGTGTGTGTATATTAGTGTGTGTATATTAGTGTGTATATATTGTTTGTTGGGTTGTTTGTTTTGAATGTGTAAGCACATTGTGAGCAACTATGCTCCAAAGGAAAATTCCTGCGCATGTGTCTTCATACCTGGTCAATAAAGCTGATTCTGATTCTGATTCTGATCATCTGGTCAAAGTGTAGTTCTTAACGTGTTGGTTAGCGTCCTCAGAACAGTACGGTGGCCCTGAAGTGCAAATCCTATTTTCCGCTTTTGTATTTGCTATATGATTTGTTGAAGTGTTTTTCCTATTTTCTGTCGTGCTTTTCTATTTGCCGTTTTGTTTTCCCATTCGCCTTTGTCTTTTACGATTTTCTGTTATGATTTATAATTTGGTGTGATTTGCACTTCAGGGCCACCGTAGTAGAGTGTTCTCTGTGTGGAGTTTACCTCCCACTCTCCAAAAACAAGCAGATGTGATGAACTGATATAAATCTGGATTTTTGTTTAACCCTCATGTTGTCCTCGGGTCAAATTGACCCGTTTTCTTACAGCGATGTTCTTTTTTAATTCCCCAAAATAACATGATTGATTCCACACAACGCTCTTTGGCAAGTTTAAATCTCTACTTTCATTCATTTTTATTCAATTTTATAGCATTTAAAAAAAATTGAAGTGGTTTCTAAATAGTATTGAGTAAAAGTTGACATATTCCAGTCGGTGAATCCATCAACATCCATTCCTTTAATTTTAGTCTAAATAATTCCTAATTTCTGCTTCAAACATTAAGTATAAGTTCCTATAAATGAGGTTTATTGACCATAAATTAACTGTAAAACTAAAGTTAATAAGTTAGTGTTACGTAGTGTTGAAAAACATTAGAAAAAAGTGTCAAAAAGTGTTGAAAAAAGGGACAAAAACCTAAGAAAAAGTTAAAAACATGGATAAAAAAACTTTGATTTTTATTTTTGGCAAAAAGACAACACAAGGGTTAATCAAATCCAATAACAAATTATTTTATGCAAATGTCAGTATAAAAGCTGTCCCAGTTTGTGGTTTGTCTCAAGCCAGTGTTTGAGATGAGTCTTTAAAGTGGAATCTGCGGGGCAATCCCTTGTTACACGTGGAAGGCTAGTCCAATCGCACAGCCCAGTTTGTCCAAATGTGGCATACAGTTGTTTCATTATACAAACAAAAAAAAGATCAAGCATTCATTAAAACATGTCAATGCTTAGCTGAACGCTGGTTTAGCTGCAAATGTTAAAATCCCCAAAAATTGAGGGCACTAATTTGGCTTCTTGATGAAGAAGAAGGCTCCGGCGGCGATTCCCATCAGGCACAAAACAAGGCTCCCTCCGAAGAATACAGCTGCAGGACTCACGCTGCTCCGCCGCTCCGCCAGCTCTGTGGATGGAAGAAAAAACATCAGTAAGGAACAAAATGTGAGTGTTCAAACATGCAGCAGGCAAAATGCATTTTTTTTAAAAAACATATGTATTAAATTCAACTGGCACAAGTTTTTGTCCAAAGTGCACCCCAAGCAAGTGCGTCCCTCTAGCCTAGAAACGTAGATGCACCCTAGCGGCAGTAAATGTAATTCGCAGCTTGGGTCAGTCTAGCTAGCGACTCTCCGTTGGCCAATCAGACCGTGCATAGAGTCGGTGGGCGGGCTTAACTTAATGAGTTGTGACGGTTCAGTGTAAATTCCCTGCTACTTGAAAACAAAGAAGATGGCTGCTGCTGCTGGTGACCGGTCTTTCCAACTCTGGAAGACATGGAGTTAAACACTGAAGTCCGTCTTAACCCTTGTGTTGTCCGTCAAAAACGGACAAAGATTTGACATTTTTGTCCCCTTTAGTTTTCATTAACACCACCTTACTACCACTAGTCACTATTTTTTGGAATTCATGGTCAATAACCCTCATTTATATAGAATTATACCTAACATTTGAGTTAAAGAAGCAAAGATTTTGAATTATTTTGACTAATAGTTAAGATCAGAGGAACGTCCAGATGAGTTTAGTCAGGGATGAAAATGATCAATTGTATTTGCAAAGAGCGTTGTATGGAATCCCATCATTTTTTGTGGTAATTTGGTTAAAAAGAAACCCATATTTCAGATATAGACATTTTTTAAAGGGGTCAAATTTGACCCGAGGACAACAGGAGGGTTAAAAAAGGAAAAATGTGTTCAGAGTTTTACCTATCATAGCGTTGCTCTGGTTGGTTGTAGCTCTCCTAATGCGTGCAGAGGGAATTTGAAGGACAACCGTTTACCCCGCCCCCCGGATTGAGCCCCGCCAATGGGGAGTTCCCAGAGCCAACATCTGGATGTGGGTCTAGCTCAGTGGGGCTCAGGGATCACAGCATCCCTGAGACGGTCCTGTCAGCATATACCCCCCCCCCCCCCCCCCCACCCCCCAACAAAAAAAACAATTCTACTTGAACCTAAACATGTCTCAAAGAGAGACATTTTGATTTAGAAGTTTGACAGCATGCCCCCTTAATAATACCAGTTAACAGCTACAACAGGGATCTCAACAACAGAAAAACTCTCTTACCCCAGCTCCTGGCGAGAGGCCGATGTAAGGCCCGATGCTCCACCCGACAGGAGTGAACGTCTCCCTCCCGGGGAGTAAAACTCAGGGATGAAATTCTGTGGAACGTCCCGTCACTGTTGTGGCGGTACCGCAGGTTGGACACCCCTTCCGTGACCTCCACCCCATTCTTCGTCCATGTGAAGTTGATGGAGGGGGGGTAGAAGTGATTGGCCAAACAGAAGAGGGTGTTCACCACACCGTCCTCCCCCTCATACCGGGTATGCATGGAGATGTCCGGAGCGTCTGGCCATGGAGAAACAGAAAGAAACAGAAAGAACAGACAGAATTATAACGGCAATGCTCAGTAACACCACAAGGTGGTGCCCTCCCTTCTTACTATGGTGATGTGCTAGTGCTGCAGTCTTCTCTCCTGTATGGTGGAGTACAAAGTGACTGAGGATACCTTTTTCCGGATATGAATCCAGACATTTTCCCAGTAATTTAAAATTGAATTTCATACTGTTCATATTGTAATATAGAAACATAATAATATTTATCCCAGTATCCTTGCACTATGCTCCACATTTGACATCATTTTATTGATCTCTTCATTCACTCATGCCTGTATATTGTTCTTTTTAGAGCATGTATATATTGTGTGTATATATTAGTGTGTATATTTTTTGTTTTTGGTTGTTTTTGTTTTGTTTTGTGCGTAAGCACAGTGTGAGCAACAACGCTCCAAAGAAAAATTCCTCGTATGTGTCCTCATACCTGACGAATAAAGCTGATTCTGATTCTGATTCTGATTATAATTTTAAAAAAACTCGGTACCTTGCCGAATGGGAACACCAGGATCGGCTTTTCTTGCTTTACCCAAAACACTGTGACAGTGAGCAATGCTAGCTTCGGCTAACGCGTAACCCCTCTTCTTCAGGTCTGGAACAGACCGTGGCAGGTGAGGTATCGCAATCACCACTTCATCCTTGCTGAAGTCAGCGTATGCGGCCACGTCATCGTCCACGACGACGTCCACCCGTACCTCGCCGTGTTCGTAGCACCCGTAGGTGTAGTGGAAGTCGTGGATGGATTCTAAGAAGCAGGAGAGCAAACAGCGTCACAAGATGGAGGCAGTTTAAAGATTAGTGGATTTTCATATTGTTTCTACGTTCATTGGAACCAACGGTCTATTGTCACATGATGTATAATCTTTGGATCCAGAGTGGCTCTGGGCAGATCCAATAGTTTTACACTTCAACAGAGTACCCGCCTTCAAGGAAGTTAACACTGTCTTGTCAGTGGAGGGGGACCAGACTCTCTGTTCAAATGTAATGTACCAGAGTCTGTTAGGACCAGGCTAGCACAATGCCACATTCAAATAGTTAAATGCAAAGTTCCCTTAAGTCAGATGAATATGTCTACATTTTGTGAGAGGTTTACCCCAATTTGTTGCTTTAAACCTCTTAGGTTGTCTCATCTGAGTCACTTTAGAGGTACAGAGTATTTCACAAAAACAATGCAGTAGGCTATGTATCTTTAAGATCCATGGCACTCACATAGCCAATTATTGAACTTGTACAATACATCTAAAGGGATGGCTGACAGAAATATAATTTGGGTAAGATGTTTTCAAAAGATCTCATCTTGCTTCCACCAAAAATGTCAGACTAAACCCTTCTGCCCCAAAAATAATTCATGATTATAATTTTATACTTTCCCTTTACACTTGCTGAGTTACTCACAAAAAGCCAAAAGCTGCAGTTCATGTCTTACTTGCTGCAGAAGCAGAAACAGCTCCAGTGAATACGAGCAGTGTGATCGCAGACAGAGTCATGTCCCATCCAGACCTGCTGACCGGGTTCAGAGGAGAAAACTGCTAAAGCAGGAACTTCAGACAGCTTTAACGAACTTTAAGCAGCCAATCAGATACGATTACATCACTGTTGCTGGGTAGAATATTTTACAGCTCTGGCTCGGATGCCTCAACCAGGAATTTGAGAGGAAAAAACAAAAGATTACAGATAAGACTTGTCTTTGTATTGTATGTTATATATATATATATATATATATATATATATATATATATATATATATATATATATATATGTGTCCTTTTTTTTCAAGCTACTCTATAATATTAAATGGATAGAAATGATTTTTTTTATTTTTTTATTTTTTCCTGATGCCAAACCGTTCAATAAATATTTTTAAGTTTGTAAAGTTTAAAGATAAAAAAAATAATAAAAAACAAAAGATTACAGATAAGACTTGTCTTTGTATTGTATGTTATGTTTTTTATGTTTATGTTTTAATCCACTCTTATAAATTTGATTTATTTGTATATATATATATATATATATATATATATATATATGTATATATGTGTCCTTTTTTCCTTTTTTTCAAGCTACTCATAATAATAATATAATTATTAATAATAATATTAATAATAATAATTAATTGAATGACATAAAATTCAATGGATAGAAATGGTTTTTTTTCTTGATGCCAAAACCGTTCAATAAATATTTAACATGTTTGTAAAGTTTAAAGATAAAAAATAATAATAAAAAAACAGATTACAGATAAGAAGCAGAAGTAGACAGCTTTTAGGAAACATTTCAATTTTACTGAAGGACTTTATCAGTGCTGCATGTCCTTCTGTGTGCACAAATGCGGATATGTAGTTCTTATGACCATTTATTGTGGAATTGACAGCTTACTTATTCTGTTTGATTGTCATAAAAATGAAGAAAAGAATATTGTAGATATACAGTGGTGCTCATGAATTTACATGCCCATGCTTAAGTTGACTAAAAAGAGAAATAAAAAAATAATCTTTTGTAAATTTGATCTTAATGCCTTAATTTAAAAAAAAAAAGGAAAAATACGACCTTTTAAGGACACCAATTTTCTTTATGAATGAATAATGTATTGTAAATAAATAAATGTTCTTCCTTAAAATACAGGGGGCATGAGTATACACACTCCTATGTTAAATAGAGGCCCAATAGAGGCAGGCAGATTTTTATTTTAAAGGCCAGTTATTTCATGGATCCAGGATACTATGCATCCTGATAAAGTTCCCTAACCCCCCATCATCACATACCCTTCACCATACCTAGAGATGGCATGGTGTTATTTCATGTTAGATTAATATCTTGTTTGATTTGCATTGAGAGATGATTTTATGGAAAGTTCCCCATGTCAATCTCTAGGTGTGGTGAAGGGTATGCGATAAATGGGTGGGGGGGGGGGGGGGGGGGGGGGGGGGGGCTATTTAATCTATTTACAAAACGTGATGTTTTTATTCCTCTTTTTAGTAAACTTAAGCATGGGCATGTAAACTTATGAGCACCACTGTATGTATATATAATCATATTTTTGTAGGCTTTATAAAGGTGGAAAAGCCTTTTTTTTACAGAATGGAGAATGTTATGTTACAGTTTAAATGGCACGGTATGAAATTGTGTATTTATTGTGTTATATTACACTGCTTTTATTGTTATTTTACGATATGAGTTTGTGTATTTCTGTTTATTGTGCACACGTGTGTGTATTTCAGATATTACAATTAGATATTAGATAATTCGATATTACAAAAAAGAAGGGAACATAGGCTATATTGTATTACATCCACGGCTCTTTTCGAGATTATGTGCTGTCTCTTTGACATAAAAAAAATATATTTTTTAAATGTATGTTATGTTGTTTTTTTATGTTTTTTTTTGTTACAGCTTGGCTTACACACTTTTTGGACTGCAGATCTCGTTCTGCTTCACTGCTCTGGTTGAACTCATTTATTAAAAGTCAAATTATGGGTAGGCCGACTGCAGGTGTTTCCTGTTCGTTCTTGTGCCACTAATGTCATGGTGTTTTTGTGTTTTGTTTGGGGATTTCACATTGGAAATCCTAGAAAATAACACAAAATACTTTCAATTAAAATTAAGCCTCCAACAAAAACATATTTGGTTTTATACTCCTAAAATCAAATCAAAAGGACTTGATGAGGTCCACGATAGGCTTCACTTGTCTTTCGGTGGACCAGGATCACACCGTTTTACATTTACTCTCAGGTGTGTACACTCCCAGGTGAGATCATGGCTGCCCTGAAATCTTCAAATTCTCATTCTGAGGTGTTTTTGGCATTATCAAATCTCAGTTTTGTAAGGATCTACACTCTGGGCCATTGTCCTGGGAAACCGGAGTCACTGAAGTAGCATCCAAATTAGTAGTAGTTGTTCTTTGTGTATAAGCTGTAGCCTAGCAATAGTTGTAACAGTATTATTTTTAGCAACTATGACTAATAATTGTTAGACAGTAGAATCATTCCAAAAATGTCCCATTGTTAAGTGCAGTACACCCACAGACCGTTAGGAGGAGAAGGCCACTCATCCAGTAGTTCCTGCATGATGTCTTTCGATGGATACTGATGTAGACACATCTGGGGCTGACGATGTAGTCAAAGTCACCAAAGTATCATTTGGAGGAAGAGACGAGCCGTACACAGAGACACAGGTGGGTTGAGTCATCAGGACGTGTGTATGTTTGACCCTTGTATTGTCTTCACTTTGGGACCCGTCTCGTGTCCCTCGGGTCACATCGACCCGTGACTTATTTGGGCTTTTAAAAACAATTCTGAAATAACATTTGACTTCATAAATTGGTTTTTGGTCATAAGGTTGTAATTCCTGTTAAAAATCCACTATGGAAAAAACATAAGTGGTCATATGCAGAATCATTTTCTGAATTGAGACAGGAATACATGTTTATCACAGAAAATAAGATAAGGCCTTTGATTTTCAGGTAGAAAAAATTGAAATGAGCTCAATGACTCTACACTGACACCTTTGACTGATAATTTATGGTTAATGTCTTTTCATAGCCAAATGGTTCGTATTGTTATTACTATTACTGTTATTATTGTTATCTTTATACCGTCTTATGTACTGTATTCTTGCTAAAAATGGATGCTGGAAATTTCAATTTCCTTGCGGGAGTCATCCCACAAGGATTAATAAAGAGAAGTGTGATTTGACCCAAATACCATACAAGGGCTAAGAAAGAAGAGAAACGGGTATGAAAGAGATGTGGGATAACTTGTCAGCAGTAAGGTGGTGTTTGGAATAATAGTCTTCTTCTTTTTTTTTTAAATTGTAATTATTCGCTTCTCTAAAACCCGGTTCAGACCATCATCATCACTATTCGGGTCCTGGCATTGGTACTGGCATCGTACATTTACAACCCGTATTATTGGTTTGGCTGCAAATATATACAAAAAAACGCACATATTTTAAAGCATTATGGTGTCAATCTCCTCATCCAGCTCTGGAAGAAAATGAAGAAAAGTGAATAATCATATTTTCTAAAATGTCGGTAAATGTTGTCAAAATGTCCGGATTTTCTAAATATGTCCTTACACTGGCAAAGTGGTCCTCACAAATTCAGAATTACAAGAGCCATGCGCACACACACACACACACACACACACACACACACTCATTGTAAAAGCCAGTCTAGACTGTCGGGAATAAAACTAATGCATGTATTTTGCAGATGCAGTTTCTCTAAGCGCCTGTGTATGTGTTAGTCAAAGCCTTGTTATTCCTCGTTCCTCTTCTGTTTCTTCCTCTCTCTCTCTCTCTCTCTCTCTCTGTCTCTCTCTCTTTCTCTCTGTCTCTCTCTCTCTGTCTCTCTCTCTGTCTCTCTCTCTCTCTCTCTCTCTCTATCTCTATCTCTCCTTTAATCTGTTTCATGTCTCAGACAGCTTTTGCTCTCGAACACTTGGAGGCAAATCATTTTATCATCTCTTTCCTCCCTCTCTTCCGTCTCATTTCCTCCTTTCTCTTCTTTTCCTCTGCTCCCTCCATCTCTCTCAGGTGTGATCTGCGTGGGGAGTTTCTGTCTAGACAACTGATTATACCGAATAATGAAGGAGGGAGGGAGGAAGGGAGGGAGGGGGAGGGGGAGTAGACGGGGCATGAAAAAGGAGAGAGAGGGAGGAGGATGTGATGTGATGCAAAGAGAGGTGTAGTGTCAGACAGGGAGAGCGAGGGGTGTAAAGGGGAGTAGGGAGGGAAAGGCTGTTAGGAGGAAAAGTAATATTTGAGATGAAAGAAGAAAAGGATGAAAGAAACATGACAGAAGAAATAAGAGGAGAAAGAAACAAAAAATATGGAATGAGAGGAACAAGAAAAGGGAGGGGTGATAGAAAGAAAATGAAAGGATAAATGAAATGGGAAAAGAAAAATCAAACAAATGAGCAGAAACAAGCATGTTACACACACCACACACACACACACACACACACACACAAACACACACACACACACACACACACACACCACATAGACTAAACACCACAAGAGTCAAAACAGAGACACAGTCTGATCTGCTGTGTTAGGAAACCCTATCAGTCACACAGGCTTACTGTGTGTGTGTGTGTGTGTGTGTGTGTGTGTGTGTGTGTGTGTGTGTGTGGTGTGTGTGTGTGTGTGTGTGTGTGTCCATGCGTGTGTGTGCCTGTGTGTCTGTGTGCGCGTGTGCACAATGCCCGTTAGCTTGGTGATGAGTAATCAACGAGTCAAAAAACCTCCCAGACAGACAGACACACACACAACACACACACACCACACAACACACACACACACATATACACACACTTTAATAGGCTTATCCAGTGAGGCAGTTTCATCTTGTAAACTGGGACTTTTTTCTTTGCTGTTTGTGACAGAATTTTTCATATGCAAAAACAATATTGACTTGGAAAGAAACCTTCCTACGCATGTGTGTGTGTGTGTGTGTGTGTGTGTGTGTGTGTGTGTGTGTGTGTGTGGTGTGTGTGTGTGTGTGTGCGTGTGTGTGTGTTGCGTGTGTTTAGCAGGCTAATTCTGTCTGTTTTTAGAGGCGAGCCAAGGCAGATGTATTTGTATAGAACATTTCAGCAACAGGGCTACGGAAGAGGATTAGGGCCACTGGTGAATTTTTTTGTGAGTTCTGACTTTTTTCTCAGAATTCTAAGAAAAAAGTCAGAACTCACAAAAAAATTCACCAGTGGCCCTAATCCTCTTCCGTACAGGGCAAATCCAAAGTGCTGTACATAAAAATAATTAAGAACCAACCGTGAGGCAGACACACAAAACAAACAAAGTCATGTCTTTTGAGGGACAAGCAGTCAGTTTACAGAGCAAGTATGATGTAAACATGTTAAGTCAAGTCAGTTTTATTTACACATAACCCAACATCTCAATCACAAACAATGAATATCTTCCAGGAGGGATTGTCTGTAAATATGTACCAATATATCATCTCCCAACTCTCTATCATAGTTTTTTACTCCACCCGCGAATGTAGCCGTCTTTAAATTGATGACATCACAGGGACGTCGTGCTAACACAACAATCCCTTCTGGGTGGACCACTGGGCAGTTGATTTGAATCTCACATGCGGTCGGACTGACTGCTATTTTGGATGGTGTCTGTGGCCCAACGCGTGCATTAGGTCTCCAACCTTGCATGTAGTGAAAGTGTTGACATATGAAAACATTAAACATGCATTTTTGATAAATGAGTCGAGAGTTTAGCGAGTTGTGCCTCGCCACTGTTTGCTCAGCTCCGTTAAATTCAACCCAGTCTCATTTAAAAATGTACCCTGACTACGTTGGTCCAATGTGCAATAACGTAGAGAGGTTACAACAATGGAGTCTTGAATTGTGTGACTGTTACATTTTTTCTGCCTATTCTTTCCCAATTGTTTTGTGCCAAGTCACGTGACTTTCAAGATTCCGGAGAAACAAAAAAACATGGTGGACATTTCTCTAATTTTTAGTGAAAAAAAATCAATATTTTGAGTTAGTTTCTGCATAAAAATGCATTTTTTCTGCCTATTCTTTTCCTATTCTTTTGCGTCTTGCTGGAAATGTAATCAAAACGCAGCGTCCATAGCGACCAAAACGTGTCAGTTACACATTATTCTGCCGAATATTATGAAAATAAAATATACATTTCTTGAAACAAATTTGAAATATAGATATTTTCACTAAAAATTTGAGAAATGTCCGCCATGTGTTTTGTTCTCACGGCCGGAAGCTTGAGAGTCACGTGACTTGGACGCGAAACGGAAAGAAAAGAATAGGCGGAAAAAATGTAACAGTCATCCAATTCAAGGGCCATTATGGTAACCCCCCTATGTTTTTGCACATTGGACTCAGGGTACGTTTTTATATGAGACTGGGTTGTTAAATTGTATGTACAGGACGCAGGAGTTTTCGTAAACAAGGAAATTATTAGAGACAGACAACGTGGTTGGGTCTGTAAACACTTCTGATGCGGTTGGACAGACAGACAGACAGACACACAGACACACAGACAACAACCAGACAGACAGACAGACACACAGACAGACAGACACACAGCACACACAGACAGACAGACAGACACACGACAGAAACAGACAGACAGACAGACAGACACAGACAGACACCGACAGACAGACAGACAACAGACAGACAGACAGACAGACAAACAGACAGACAGACAGACAGACAGACAGACAGACACAGACAGACAAGACAGCACACAGACAGACAGACAGACAGACAGACACAAGACACCGACAGACAGACAGACAGACACACAGACAGATAGACAGACAGACAGACAGACACGACAGACAGACACAGACAACAGAACAGACAGACACGACAGACAGCACAGACAGACAGACACAGACAGACAGAAGACAGACAGACAGACACACAGCACAGACAGACAGACAGACAAGACAGACAGACACGACAGCGACACACAGACAGACAGACAGACAGACAGACAACAACACGACAGATAGACAGACAGACACAGACAGACAGACAGACAGACAGACAGAAGACAGACAGACAGATAGACTAGACAGACAGACAGACGACAGACAGACAGACAGACAACAGACAGAAGACAGACAGACAGACAGACAGACAGACAACAGACAGACAGACAGACAACAGACAGACAGACACACAGACAGAAGATAGACAGACACAGACAGACAGACAGACAGACAGACACAGACAGACAACACAGACAGACACAACAGACAGCAGACAGAAATTAAGAAGCATCAAACGTGTTACACTGTAATCAGATTAGTCTGATCATACAATGACATAATTAAATCCACACACGCACACACACACACACACATAAATTAGTCCTGCACTGAAATGAAAATAACCTACCAGACTGTCTTGTGTGTGTGGTGTGTGTGTGTGTGTCTAAATTTGAGTGGGTATTTTACCAGCTTGCCTGCTGTTTTTTTAATTTTCTGAATTGAAACAAAGCATACATAACGTGTGTATGGTGTGTGTGTGTGGAGAGTGGGTTTCTGACGCAGCCAGACTACCTTTTTGTGTCCTTTTAATTTGTCGCCTGCTCTCTCTCTCTCTCTCTCTCTCTCTCTCTTCTCTCTCTCTCTCTCTCTCTCTCTCTCTCTCTGTCTGCTCTTTCTTTTTCAGCCATTAAAGGGAAATTCACAATATGCCATCTTACAGATATTTAAGCCCCCCCAACATACACCCGCATAAACACACATCATATATATATATATATATATATATATATATATATATATATATATATACACACACACACACACCACACAGAGGCACTCTATACAGACAGAACCGTATGTCTTTACCATCTCATCCATCCACCACGGGCCCCGCAGGATCATGTGACTTTGTACTCTGGTTACCCATAACCGAGAGTGGAAGTACAACCACAGTCTGACCTGCTTCCACTGAGCAGTTGGGGTAAGGGCACCTCAGTGGTGGTAGTGAGGGAGGAACAAGCACGGCTCTTTCACTTTCCCCACCCAGATTTTATCCTGTTGGTCTGGGGATTTAACCAGCGACCTCCCGGTCACAAGCTTGCTTCTTTAACCTTTAGACCACCACTGCCATTTCCTGTGACCTCCTACAAAGAAGGAATTGGCAAACTCGTCTATAATATAAGGTTGAGTATCTTTTTTTTTTTACGATACCGGTGCAAAAACAATACTTTTAAAATGATGCCGGTACCTAAACCAATAGAAGAAGAGCACAAAGCAACAGTCGGTGACATTAAGCCATGTTGTCAAATTTATATCATTTATTCAAAATGGCAGACGGGTACTTTACAGCAACATTGATTGCACAATTAGCTTACATGGTGCAGCTGAATGCAACATTAAGTCCTGTCTGTGTTGCTTCTCCGAAAACTCCGACCAGGGCAGTGGCAGGGGTGTAGCTAACGTTAGTGTTACGCTAAGAACAGAACAACTCAAATGCAACGTCTCACCAAAAATAAAAGGATTTATTTAAATAGGGGAAGTGGGGAGGCCGACGCCAGGGACCGGGACGCGGGAGACGGGAAGCAGGGGAAGTCTTGGTGAGTGAGGATACTCTGGGAAGCGTGGAGATGATAACTGCGTAACATGTAACATGAAACACAGAGATCCAAAATGCTCGAGGAATACTAGGCTTGCTAGCGAGTTTCACCAGCGTGACTGGCGCAACAATCAAGCGACGATGGTATGATGATCCAGGGTTGAAGTATTGTAGTTGATTGGAGATGGCAGGCAGGTGTGAGCGGCGGGAGCAGGTGATCGTGGATGAGACTCAAGCGTGCGTGGTCAGCTTGCTTCAGCAGGAAGTAGAGTGAGAAAAAGGAAAGAAAACAGCCGGACCTCAACCATTACAGTTAGTCTGCTCTGTGTCTTTAGCCGCACACCGTTGTACGTCTCGACGTTGGAATCCTTTGAACTAAAATACAGCCACACCTTAGACCGTTAAAACCGTGTTTTTAGCTACTAGCTAACAGTAGGCTAACAATCTAACCTGCTGAAAGTGTAGTGCGTTAACTAGCATCACGTACGGAGATGCATCTGTTGCCTCTAATGTCCATTTCGAGCACTAGATTGCAGTGCAGGCATTTACACATGGCACCGTGGTTCGGTACCCAATCCTACTGAAATGTTGACAAATCTGAAAAAGTATGTCACATTTTAATAAAAGACATGAAGATCAACAACATTTCATCTCAGCGCTGGCATTAAAAGTATTAAAAATCACAGCATGCTGTGTCTGAATTTGTGTCTACTTGTTTTGACTGTAATGGTCTTTAATCTTAGCTCACATTCATAATGAACATAATGGATTTTACTGTCATTGTTTCCACTGCTACCATCTTGGTCTTGTGCTTTGGAGTCGGTCTTGACTCTGACTTGACCTGTTTGGATTTGACCTCTTGATCTTGAAATTACTCAGGCGGTAAACTAGACTCATCCCAGACCTGACTTCAGGGGAAACAGCCATGTGAACGTCTGTGAACGACCCATGCACGATCGCTCACATGCAGCCTGGAGAAGTGTTCCAGGCGGCAGAAGAAGGCAGTGTCGACGTAAACCCATTCAGGTTGAAAAGGTAAATGAAAGTGGTAACATGGAAAATGGTAAGTTTGATTATTCTTTTGTTCGTCTTTCTTATCTTCTGTGTGTTTCCTCTCCAGCCTCCCTACCTCACACCAGTCTCCCTCATGCTCTCGTTCCCTCTTGGTTTACAACACAATCTCATATCGTCGAAGGACATTTGTAATAGTCTACTGCGTCTAGCCTCAAACAGAAGCGGGGGAGTAAGGGGGTGGGCGAGCGAGGGGAACAGAACAGAGTGAGAGAAAGACAGAGAGAGAGAGAGAGAGAGAGAGAGAGAGAGAGAAAGGGAGGTAAAGGTGGGGGGGGGGGCAGAAGGAATGACAGACAGAGGGTGAGATAATGAGATAGAAAAAGGATGAGAGAGAGAGAAGTGGATTTTTTTTTTATTCTTGCAGGGTGTTGCAGACACAGACAGAGACAGACATGACCTCACACAGCTGCTGCAGTGAGTGGAGAGGGTGACTGTATGTGTGTGTGTGTGTGTGTGTGTGTGTGTGTGTGGTGTGTGTCTGTGTGCAGCCAGGCGTGAACCTGTTTATAATATCCTGCAGCAGAGATTTTAGTCAAATGTCAAGCTTTTATCACAGAGTGTTTTCTCAGAATCTCTACTTATGTCAACTCTTATTTTTGTAGCTTTTTGCCATTGTTTCTTTTGCTTATTAGTAGAATTTCACTCACCATAACGAAGTCTGACGAGGCAAGAAATTTGATTTTCGTATATAATCAAGTTTGTTTAGAGCGAGTTTACTTTAGCCAGATAACATAAACCAATTTAGTCAGCGGGAAAATTAAAATGAGCATACCCGAAAGGTCAATAACCCTTCGTTGCACAGGAAAATTGAGTGTGCACTAGGACGGTAAGTTAGCCTGGATGCCCACCGAACTTAGCCCCGCCCACATCATTTGCGTTCCGGAAGTTCTGTCTGGACTTGATCAGAGCTGTTCGGACCGATCAAATTGTCAGGACAGGCTTCATACGATGATGGACAGATGATCAGCAGTGACGTAATCACCCACGTCAAAGAGCGCTTGGGTTGAATTTGTTACACGAAAGATGGCTGCCGCTGGAGTACTGAGATGTGTAGATTCCGCCATGGCCTCTGTTATAGACGATACCGACAGCACATTCACTTTAAAAGAGGAACAGAGATCCGCGATCAAGGCATTTGTTGATCGGACTTGACTCAGTCCCACCCTGCATTGGTCTTGGTCTTGACTCAGCTCTGCCCTGCTTTGGTCTTGGTGTTGACTCAGTCCCACCTTGCATTGGTCTTGGTGTTGACTCGGTCCCACCCTGCATTAGTCTTGGTCTTGACTCAGTTCCGCCCTGCCTTGGTCTTGGTCTTGACTTGGACCCACCCTGCCTTGGTCTTGGTCTTGACTCGGTTTCACCCTGCCTTGGTCTTGGTCTTGACTCAGTCCCACCCTGCATTGGTCTTGGTGTTGACTCGGTCCCACCCTGCATTAGTCTTGGTCTTGACTCAGTTCCGCCCTGCCTTGGTCTTGGTCTTGACTCGGTCCCACCCTGCCTTGGTCTTGGTCTTGACTCAGTCCAACGCGCATTGGTCTTGGTGTGACTTGGTCCCACCCCCTGCCTTAATCTTGGGGTTCTTGACTCTGTTCCTTCCTGCCTTGGTCTTGACTCGCCCTTTCCTGCCTTGGTCTTTGTCCTTGACTCCAGCCTTAGCCCTGCTTGGTTTTGGTCTTGACTCAGTCCTGCCCCTGCATTGGTCTTGGTCTTGACTCGGTCCCACCCTCCCTTTGGGTCTTGGTCTTGACTCAGTCCAACCCGCATTGGTCTTGGTGTTGATTTCGGTCCCACCCTGCCTTAATCTTGGTCTTGCTCTGTTCCGTCCTGCCTTGGTCTTGACTCAGCCCTTCCCTGCCTTGGTTTTGGGGTCTTGACCTCGGTCCCGACCCTGCCTTGGTCTTGGTCTTGACTCAGTCCAACCCTGCATTGGTCTTGGTGTTGACTTAGTCCCACCCTGCCTTAATCTTGGTCTTGACTCTGTTCCGTCCTGCCTTGGTCTTGACTCAGCCCTTCCCTGCCTTGGTCTTGGTCTTGACTAAGTCTTGCCCTGCCTGGGCTTGGTCTTGAAAAAAAAAAAACACTGTTGTTGACTTTATGCCCCAAAACTGATCATGGTTAAAATACTCCAACATTGACTGTTGGTAGGAAAACGCAAAATACAAACTAAGGTCCCCTATCCAACCGACCTCCTGAGGTTTTATGTCACACATCGTTATGTCAGTTCTGCTATTCATTCATTATTTGCACAGCAACAATATGACATAGTCACAGAGACATAAACATAGTCCACCTCTGAGGGACCTGTGCTGTTCTTTTTCCAGTAAGGAAAGTCTCTTATCGTCTAACATTGTCTAAATTATTACAGACTGCAGTATAGGTGCCGCATTACTGTGTCACTTTTAGGACATACAGTTGACCTTTCAGGGCTTTCTTTTTACAAGAAGCTGTCAATGAGATTATCCTGAAGAGAGCTAAAATGTGCTGGCGATATTTGATGAATTGTAGTGAACACTTAGTCAGCTGTATTCACTTGCCAAAAGGACATTGTCTCATTTGATGTACTGTAGTTTCCCACAGGGAATCAGTGGTGTAGTCTATGTGATATGAAGGTATACGCAGTATACCCACATGCCCACTTAAAAATGCCCAATGGTTCACAACAACATACTTTCCATTGTATTTTTGATTTATTTTGAGTTGTCATCTGTGTTTTACTTCATATAGGCTAAACAAAATAAGTAAATTGGTGCAGTAAAGTGTATCCGAATAAAGGGAATTAAATCCTTGACGCTCCAAACCTCCCTGGAGAGGACATCCAGACCCCCCACTATGATATGCCCCTCCCTCCCTCAAAGGCAGATTCTGGCCAATAAATGCATACAGTAGAGTAAACCCACTACATTACATTAGACTACACCACTGCAGTGAACTCATGTTTAGAAGTTTTAAGTAATTGTTCTTCCCTCATTGTTCTGTACTTCAAAAGGACATTTGGTTCCCATAAAGGGAGAAGAACAAGAATACACACACACATTCACCCACACACCTAAGAACACATACATACGGTACACAAAATGCAGTCACGGAAGAGTGGGATTGCTCAAGCCTGCCATTTTTCGGTACATGGGCTAAAGTCAGATTAGTGCTAGTCTGTCTGTCTGCTTTCACGGAGAAACATGCTTAATCCCTGTTTAATCCCACCTGCAACGGGATTGGCCACCACCTAAGACTCTGATGGCTATTACCTCACATCTAGGCATTACACACAGACTTCCAAACACCTGGGCCGAGAGACAGACACAGGGAGAGAGTTGTGTTAAATAAAAAAAATTAAAAATTAAAAAAAAAAGTGTGTTTGTTTTGCAATTCTGCGTCTGTCTCTTTCACTAACACTGCATGTTGAATTGAGTCAAATTGAATTAAGGAAGGAGAGAGGCGGGAAGATAAGTGGAAAGAAAAGTATAGTAAAAAGTAAGGGAAAGTAAGGGAAAGTAAGGGAGTTAAAGGAAAAGATGAAAGGGGACCAACTGAAGGAAGATATGCAAAAAAAGAGACAACAGTATAGCAACAAGAATCAAGTCATTTGACAGAGTGTAAAAAACACTAAGAAGGAGGAAGATGAGGTGAACATGGTGGAAAAATGAAAGTGAAAAGTCACGATCAGAGTGAGATCAGCATTGTGTGAAAGAAACGCAGCTCCTTTATTTTAGTTTTCTATATTTGACACTGGCAAAACAGAGTACATCAGCTCATACACAAGTAAAAAAGTATAACACAATAAAGTCCAAAATTTGGTCCATCTACTGTGCGAATATAAGGCGGTAAACAGTTAAATGACCCATTTTCCATAGTTTTTGTTAGTTTGAGGTCTGGAGCTCTTTTAATGATAATTTTAATGTCACATACATGTATGCACAGCATAACGTTGACTCCGCATTTAACCCATGCTATCATGATGTTATTAACTATTACGCTGTCTCGTTACGTCCTTTACTTTGGCAATGGTTTTGATGCATGTGCCTATATATATTTGAGACTGATTATAGTCTCCCCATCACTCCACAGAGCCGTTTTGTACATCCACCACACACCCAGGCCATCTCCTCATGACTTCCGTGCAGTTGCCAGTCAACATAAACCAGACAACAACTATGTTTCCTCCAAAATGTATTTGGAAAACCATTAGGGAGTTGTAATCAAATATACATGAGTGCACATTCCTGGTAGACAACTTTGTAACTTGAACACCATAGCTCTACTGCTTATCTGGCAGTCATCAAGGTTGAGGATGAAATAATTGACTCCGTGACAAATATGTTGTAAAATCCCGTGTCATACTATTAGAACCAGCTGTGCTGAGGTCTGGCTTCTGATAAGCCTCCAAATAAGCCTCCAACCTCAAGGATCTATTACTCAAACACATTGGCATTGGCCTTCCTGGATAGTATTTCATCTTCTCACCCCCCCCAGTACAGCCCCTTCTTCTAAAACCGTGCCATTTTCAGTCTGAACACCCAAAAAAACAATGCTAAATGGATAGAGTCACTCTCAAAGAGAGCCAGACGAGCAGATAAAGAGCAAGTTCTGCACCCAATGATTCACCCACTTTAGTCTTCAAAGACAGGGTGCGATAAAGAGAGAAAGAGACAGAGAGAGACAAAGAATGACCACACCTGGTTGGTCCGTTTTGGTGACTCAGCCTCTTTAGACGGTGAACTGACTCACTGCCAGCTCGACTATCAGTCTCAGCCTGCTGCCAGGCCAAGACCAAACAAACGAACAGTGGAGCTCTGTCTGATTGGCTTCTACGACATTAAAAATCACGGTTGAGGCGATTCTCAGATTAATAGAAGGGGTCAAACACCCAGAGCCAGTTTGTTTTTTGTACGTCGCGGGTCAGATGACGTAACAAAGTGCACCAAAAATACAGAAAACTAGAGACCATCTTGTGATGAGATCACACCAGTTCTCAAAACCGCCTCAGTAATTGTTCCCAGGGGCAAATCTGGGATCCGACTTTTAGGGGTGTACAGCCCCTAATAAGAATGTGACATGGATATAGTGTCTTGTAAAAGTGTTACACCCCCCCCCCCCCCCCCCACACACACACACACACACACACACACACCTGCTAAATCAGTAATTTCTTCAGCCAACAATCTCTGAGCTAGCTACTAAACAACATCTACAGCTAACGATTTTTGACATTATTATTACTAATGGAACTAAACCTGACATTTTGGTTGTTTTTAAATGTGCTTTAGGAATAAAGTTGGATTGGTTGATTGATTGATTGATTGATTGATTGATTGATTGATTGATTGATTGATTGGTTTTATAAGTTTAAGTAATCACCAATTTGACACAATGTTCTAACATTCAGAAATTTGAGTTGCTCTGGTGAGCCCCCCTAAAAAAGGGTAAGTGTCTACAGGACGGCATTTTGCCATGACGATCACAAACACACGTACATACACACACGCACACACGCACACACAACACACACAGGCATGGTAAAAGCAATACCAGCATCGCTGTCACAGCTGGTAATGATGTAACCTCCCTCATATTGCAGTCGTACACGTATTCACTTTAACCGGGGTAAGCTCGAGTTCTATGTCACATGCTATGTAGGTTTAACTCCCCCCCCCCCCCCCCTACTCTGGTACAGTGGTTTTGGACCCAAAAATAGAAATTGGAAGCAACGGCGCCAAAAACAACTACAACTTTGAACCATTAAACCCACCCAGGACTTTGCCATGACAAGTAGCCCTACTAGAGAAGAACCATTTCTGGATGGACGAGAAGACACAAAAGTTGTCCCCGCTTTCCAAGTTGCTGTGGTTTTGACAAAGGTCACCTGTGAGACAAAGCCCTAACGTGACCAGATTTACTGTCTGTTACCTGGTTACCTGGTTATTCAGTTAACCCCGGTTAAAGAGTCCCCTTCTGGTAATCTTCTACCTTTGAGACACACCGCTCAATTATATTAAGTCCCTAAATTAAAAAAAAAAAATCCTTTTACATATCCGTAAAAGGATTTGACTGCAGTAATTATTTCAGTACAGTATGAATAATCAACCTTTTGTCTTCTTCTCAGTTTTGCATTTCTGGCCGCATGCTAACAGCGTTGCTCTCGGGATGGTAGTGTTTTCCACCACGTTGGTTCAGAGTGACATAAGTGGTTTTGACAAGCATTTTTACAGATCATGTCCCCCAGAGGATGATCTCTTCTGGCTTTCAGATCTTTCCTCTGGCGCCACCATGAGGTCGAAAATTGTTTGTTTTTTTTGTGTGAAATTTCTCAAAACCAATGAAGGGATTGCCACAGAGTTTGGTCCATGATGCAGCATTACTCTTAACCCTCATGTTGTCCTGGGGTCAGATTTGACCCGTTTACAAGTTTCTTTACATCAGAAATATGGGAGTCGAAAATGTTAAAACAAGGCGACAAAACATTGGGGGGGAAAAGCGCAAAAAATATTACAAAAAGTGACCAAAAACTACAAATAAAAACACTGGAAGTAAGCGTCAAAATTTAAAAAAAATCTAGCTAAAATATCGAAAAGTGACAAACGTCAACAAAAGGGACAAGACATTGGGGGGGGGGGGGAAAAAAACACAAAAATGTTGAAAAACCCCAAAAACGTCATACTTTTATTTTGAAAAGCAACAAAACATTGAGATTTTTCATGTTGAGGGAAAGACAAAACAAGGGTTAAAGTACTCATATGATGCTAATTTTCTGGTTAATAATTGTATTTAGAGGTTGTACCAGAATAGGTTTACATGGTTTAATTTTTAAAACACCATGTTTGTCTTGTACTGCACATTGCTGCAGCTCCTCTTTTCATCCTTTGTGTTGAGCTCTCTGTTTTAGCTACAGAGTGAGACATCTCACTTCCATCTTTGTTGGGAGTCACACATGTGCAGTAGGTAAGGACTACTAGCCAGTCAGGAGCAGAGTAGGAGGGCATGCCACACCAGCACCTAGGCGAGCATTATAACGTGTGTTACAAAGTGATGCACGTTTGGAGATGGTAAGTCCCTTTGGGGGGGGACTTTGAGCTTTTTCACTTTGTAAAACTATAACATGCACAAAAAAAGATATTCAGTA
Organism: Etheostoma spectabile; assembly: GCF_008692095.1. Classification (NCBI taxonomy): domain Eukaryota; kingdom Metazoa; phylum Chordata; class Actinopteri; order Perciformes; family Percidae; genus Etheostoma; species Etheostoma spectabile. Next base: position 13,476,477 of record NC_045736.1, read on the forward strand.
TAACACAATAAATAAAGGAAAAGGTGAATAAAGGAAAGGGAAAATGACACAAAAGCACAATATGAGCACTTCAATTATTATTTCACTCTCCTGTAATCTCCTGACTTGAACTGGAATGCCACCAGCATGTTAATCCGTTTCACTTATTTCTTGAAATTTCAACATCTACTGGATGTATTGACACAAAGTTGTGTCCAGGCATTCATGTTGTGTGCTAACTAGCTACTGTTAGCATGCTAAACTAAGACGGTAAAGATGGTGAACATTACCTGCTGAACATCACTTTGCTAGTTTGGTGAAATCAGACATAGTTTGAGAGAAGATGTTCAACGTTGAGCTCTTGAATGATGATCCAGTATCTCACTTCAGACAGTCCAGTGCCAGCAGAACAAAGGGGAAGTGGAACCATTATTTGTCCAGCCTCTGCACATGCAGCACTGCTTTCCCTGTTGCTGGAGTCCAGCAGGTGGCAGCAGAGGCCAGACACACTATGTTTTTCACTTATGTATCTTATTTATGAGGTGGACAGACTGTTACCCTGTAAATTATATTATTATTGTTATTCAGGCTAATAGGTGGATTTTACTTCTTTAAGTCTGGCTCAAAGGTGTTCCCATACCATTCAGTTTGAATCAGTGGTAGTCAGGTCAGGCTGCGCCTACAGACATCTGACTGTCTAATTCTGTTCTAAAGGGTCAATTTTATCCCATTTTTTTAATATGTTAAAAGATTGTATTGATAATGAGGATATGGACTATGACGCAAGGTGTGAAAACATTGCTTCCCAAACCAGATAAAGATCATCTTCTGTTAGAAATCGGGACAACCTATAACGTTGCTAAATGTAGATTACAAAATACTTTCACAAAATTTTTGCGAGGCGTTTCAAAAAAAGACTTAAGTCAAATCCTAAATGAAACTCTAACTGGCATATTAGCTGGAACATTAGTCATTCTTGGTCTAAAAGATCATTCTGAATATGTGGAATCTGATGCTGTGATCTTATTGCTGGATTTATTTGTAAGGCATTTGACACAGTACAGCATCAATTCTTATTTTGGTCACTTCAAACTTTAAGTTTTGGTGAAAATGTTTATCTCCGGTGTTAAAATGCTTCATAAAAACATCAGTAGCTGTGTCATGCTATATCCAAATATCACCCAAAGCTTTTCAGTTCACAGATCAGTCCGCCAAGGTTGCCCTTCTTCACCATTTCTATTTCTCATTGTTGTTGAATTGCTCTCAATACACATTTTACACGGTAATAATTTACAAGGTTTTACGGATTTTTGAAAGAAAGATCAACATTTGTCAACTAGCTGATGACACAGTTCTTTTTTGTAAGAATAAACAGCAAATTGTACCAAAAAAAAAACAATTCACACAAATGAGGTTATGAGATTTCTGTGTGGTGCTGAATGACATTAAAATGATTATGATTATTTAAAAATCAACAGTGATGGGTCTCTCCAGAAACAGTGTCCTGTTTCCTATGTTTTAGGTACAAAATATTGAAAAATGATATTATAATTTTAGTTTGTTGAACGGACTCTTTGATAAATTGATCATTTCCAGTTCAAACCAGAGCTGCATGAAATACTACTGTACCCTCAGTATCTCAAAGGTCGCAGGTTTGATCCCCTCAGCAGCTCTACGCCCTGTCACAGTGCCTTTGAGCAAGGCTTTGAACTGCCTCCTGATCAGTTCTTCTCCCTTACTGTTGTTCAGATTTTCAGAAAAAAAAAAAAGTACTTTCTGTACACACTGAGCAATGGATTTTGGATAATACATGTTTCTCTTTCCATGAGATTAGGGCTTTGGTGAGTCCATCTGAGCAATAAAACCACTCTAACATCCAGCCATAAACTCAAGCAGACCTAATTAGAAAGTTGACTCAGATGAGACATGCTGTTACACTGTCGCCCAATTGGTCCCTGGGGCTTGTCAATCATGGTGGTGATGTAATGCTGTCTGGCTCTGTCGATCCACTGCGCACACACAAACACACACCCTAACACACACACACACGCACACTCACACTAAATCAGCTTTTATAGCACTTCTGGGATTATGAATATTTTAAGAGTTCTATGAATATCTCGATACAATGTTGTAAAATCTGCGATTAAGTTCTTAAGGTTTTTTTTGCCTGCATGTCAACATATTTCGAGTAACACATGCTGCGTTCATGTTTTGCCACAAGACTTGAAGCTACACTGACGTTAATTTCCCCCCTATTTGGGCCTTTCATCAGTGACAGCCTCAAAATAAAGTTGAATAAAGCAGCGAAACACCGGTGGAAGACTTAAATTGGGAAGCTACGGTCAAAGTGCTTTGAATTTTAGCCCCTGAAGGCTGACTCATTACCTTTTAAAAGTTGTCTAAATCAATACACAGCTGACTCAATACGCTGCTGCACTGCATGACCACACACAGCAACGTAGAATGAAAATTAAAGTAGACGTCATGTTCGCTGTACTCAACTGTCGGGAGTGACGTGGGTGACTGACGGGGCGTCATCGTATTACTTGAACAAACTACTGTTGTTTGAATGAATGATTCTCGAGCAAACTGTCATTTCTGCGCTCCCATTAATAACGTGTACACCGATTTGTAAAATCATCAAACGTTTTTGTAGCTAATGTACAAAGTCTTTGGCAATTAGACTCCATTGCTACACAAAAATAGTTTAGATATAGGGGTAGAGAACCATCATAACCCCCCAATCTAGACGATCTAGACACGGGTGGTGGCAACGAAGGAGCCCGAAGACAGCTGATAGCAAAGGGAGAAACAGATTTTAAAGCACGATTGTGACTCTGTGATTGGCCCTTGAAATTTTTGTATAGTTCTGATTGGTTTAGCAGAAAGGTGAACGCCTCCAACAGCTGATTGGAGTTAGGAAGAGAGCATTGATTAAGAGTGAGGTCTTCCTGAAAGAATTTACGCTGAGCTACATTTCAATCAAGAGAGACTAGTTTGCAGATATGCAACAGTTATACCCAGCATGATAAAATGTGCATTTATTTGGACAACAGCTGATTTGATTTAGGAGGGCATCGATTAAAAGATAGGTCTTCCTGTAAGAATTTACGCTGAGCTACATATTGTGCTACCGTGCGTGTTTATCTAGCGAAATTACAGATCTCTTTGATCCTCTGAGGACAAAAGACGCCTTAACTCAAAAAGCAATTTTACAAAACTTCATTTCAGACATTCATTTACTAATTTAATCATATATGACCTAAGACTTCGGTAAACTCATTTCAAGCACCGAAATAATTCGTACAACACATCACGAGTTAAGGTATGTTTTAAAAAGAGATTTGAGGAATTTCAAAAAGCCAACATCAATACGTTGGCTTTAGCGCCAAATTATCACTTTACACATTGCACTACACATCACTATGTGGAAAGCTGAGTTATTTCGGAGCATTTTGGTATGAAACACACGGGGCAGAGTTATATGCAAATTCCCTAAAAAGGTCGATTCAAGAAGAGTTGTGAAAATGCCCTTAGACCCTTAGGGTTAACGAACTATGGCTCCGCTCAGCACGTGAATATTAATTAAGTCACGATGCTTGACAGTGACGTTTCTCACGTAGCCCTCGCTGAAAGAACAAGAAGTTTTTGCTACTCGGCTGAGAATAGTTCAAAAACGAAGATTCTCAGTCTCCTCATGCCTGTATCGTTTCCCTGGGCAGACAACGTTGACATCTTACAAAAACATCTAGTGACATTTTCAGACAGTACTTATGGTTGTTCAAGCGTTTCTTCGCGACAGCTCTTGCAGTGAAGACGTTGGCGAACAATTGCAGCGTCAACTAATTGATATTTAGAGCCTTCGCCATGGTAGAATGCATGGCTTCAGGATGTGTTTCCCCCACACACACTAATGGGATAGACACTTTCTACACACACGACTACAAAGCAACCCCAGAGTTTTCAAACTTAAATGGGGTTAGCCGTGTTTCCAAATGTCTCCATTTTAGGGGGTCAGAAATTCCGGATTAGCGTGGAAGCAAGGAGTAAACATAGCAAAATGTGACTTAAAGTAAATGTATCATTGAGGATGTAGACTGAGACGGAGTAATTATAATACCAATGTCATACAAATATAGCTTCCAATGTTATTAAACCAAATGGATCCAAATCTGACAATGAAAAGAGGCCTTTCAGAGAGGTTGTGACGCTCAAACGTATTGATCGTTTTCCAGGGATTGTGTTTGAAACACGTTTTTCGGGCCATTGTGCATCACGTGATGATCCCGGGAAGTTGCGATACACAGTGCAGCCACTATGGCAAAGTTACTTCACAGCGATAGACACACAGGAAGCCAGTGAGCTGAGTATGGTGATCATATTACTTTATGATTACATAATGACTGTTGAAACAAATCACAGAAGTTGAATGTAATTTGAAGAGTATCACAGAACAATCGATACTAACAATATGCTAAAATTACTGCATCAGCACCACCATAAAAATTAAATTGTGTTTCACTCATCCACTAGTCAATGACGAAGTCAACACAAGTTGCATTGTCATTCAACGGTAGAAAGATTGAGTTACGTTTGTAGGACTCTTTCAACATGAATCCCAAAATTGACATCCCCCAAGTCAACATGCTTCTAGTAGCTTGTTCTTGTTTCCTAACTTTAAGGTTATGAGAGCTCATGTAGACAGCTAATTTTAATCCAGCTGTCAGAATCTGCTTTGACTTCATATATTAACATCTGTATTCCTGTCAACAGACATGTGCAATTAAACAGGTTGGTTATAAGCTAATAAAATAGCAGTGATACTGTACTAGTAATAGTAGCACCGTGTGGTTTGGTTATCAATGCCATTAGCATTATGGCTAACACTATCCTAATAGTTTAACTTTTTGACGTATTGTTTCGGCATGCTGTCATTGTGCTAACCAAACGCTCTTAGCCTTTATAACAGAGCCTACACTTGTTAGATAACGTTTCATAACAGGGTTCTCTATTGATTTGTGTTTGTCGCTGAGTGCTCTCGGTGGAAAATGAATGTAAACAAAGTCAGAAATGCAATTAATCAAATTAATTTTACAGTTGTAGCTTAAAAGCAAGTTCAGTTTTTACACAAAAAACTCAAGATCGCCATACATTGTGTACTCTTGCTACAATAACGTGCTGTTAGCTGACGCCGGCTGGCACCACTGCGTACGTGTTGTTACCATAGTTACGCATCTGGTATGAGAAATGTGATTGGTGAGAAGCCAGGTTCAGCTTCCCTGGTGTTTTTAATTTACAAATGAATTGACCAATCAATGTCGAGCTAGGTCAAACCTGGCCACAATCTGATTGGCTGAAATTGTTTACTTTTACTTAGGCTATGAGTGATGAAAATGGCCCAACTTGAGGGGCGGCAACAAGGGTGCATTTGATAAAATCACTGCACCCAATTGGATCACACTGTCACTCCCCGATGTGTCCTCAGCTTCAAACAGTTCAGACGTAACGTGTCATACCCAATGAAAGTTGAGTCAGACCGGCTCTGGTCGAGTGCAGATGTGAGTCGCGCATGCTAAGAAAAACTTAAATGATTTACTGCATAACGTGTCATACTGAAATTTGTGAAATCCATAATAAACAGAAGATGGAAATAATTTCAAACGTTGTCGCTATCTATGATTGTTTGATTGCCAACGTTAGCTCAAAACGCCATTCAAGTTACAACCTTTGTTGTGTTTCACTGCTAGCTTGTAGCTAAGCTAGCAGTCATTTCAAAAACATTTTAGCTATCTGATTGTTTGATTGCTAACGTTAGCTAAAAACACCGTTCAAGTGACAACCTTGTTGTGTTTGATGCTAACTTGTAGCCAGCAGTGAACGAACTTGGTTACGTAGGTCCATTTTTACTGTATTGACATTACAGAAGTCTCTCGTTAGCATCTTATATGCCACTTGTCGCAATGTCACGCATGCGCGACTCAAATCTGCACTCGACTTAGCATATTAATGAACGTCCGTTACATTCAAGCCATGGACCAATGAGTAAAGACTGTGAGCTCAACAAAACTCTCTCTGTATTTCTCAGTATTGCTATGTTCAGAAGAGTATGGCGCCCGGCGATTTACGCACACATTTCTCAAGGGAACATAATTACCTCTTCTGAAGAGTATCATGTTGTTTTTTTAATCCTCCGTGTCCTCCTTGGCTACTAGCAACTGCGTGGACGAGGGGATGACAGTAGGTGGACCATGCATTGCAGTAAGATTTTTTTTTTCTTCAGTTCTGTCTGTTAATTTGTGAGCACACATTATTGATTTAGAAACACAACGTAAGTAAATTGCACAAACTAAGTGAGCCTACCAACTCCAGAGCATGGATCAGTCATTAGTCAAATGTATTCTAGGCACCAACTGAGTAAGAAGAGAGCATGAATTATATTTTTGTGTACAATTTACAGACAATGTGTACACACACATTAGCAATTAGGCCTACTATGCTCAATTTCTTTCCATCCCACATGCTGGGCTCCATGGCAAAGCACCTTTATTGTTTAGGCATGTCATTTAAAATATTAGGTCAGCTGTATATAGAGCTCTCACCAGAAGTAGGATCATTTTTTTCTATATGAAAAATGCAAAACTGTGAATAAAAATATATATATATTTTTTTTTTAATGTCCTCCTGTCATTAGTGGATTTTCATGTTTAAGGTCTCATGCCTTATAGGCATGAAAGTAGCCAATCCTTCTCCATGGCAAATTTGTGATCTAGGCCCATATACATGACACTGACTTGACTCATCATCGTCTTTGTTTTTCTTCTTTTTTTTAATGCTGTTTTCCCCCTCTCTGCTTTCGCTATGCTGTGGCAGGAGTGTGAATGTGCCAAAAAAGCAAGTGGAAATGAGAAATGAGAGACAGACACAGAGTGTCACTGATAAGAGAGAGAGAGAGAAGAGAGAGAGAGAGAGAGAGGAGAGAGAGAGAGAGGAGAGGCAGAACAGACAGTGTCACTGAACAGAGAGAGAGGAGAGAGGAGGAGAGAAGAGGGAGAGGAGAGAGGAGAGAGAGGCGAGCACAGACAGTGTCACTACGGAGAGAGAGAGAGAGAGAGAGAGAGGAGAGAGAGAGAGACAGATGTCACTGATACAGAGAGAGAGAGAGAGTAGAGAAAAGAGAGATGGAGAGAGAGCAGGAGACGAGAAGGAGAAGAGAGAGAGGAGAGAGAGAGAGAGAGAGAGAGAGAGACAGAAAACAGACAGTGTCACTGATAGGCTACAGTGGGGGAGAGAGAAAGAGAGATAGACAGACACAGACAGTGTCACTGATACAGAGAGAGAGAGAGAGAGAGAGGGGGGGAGAGAGTCGCTAAGAAATCCCGAGAGAGAGAGAGAGAGAGGAGAGAGAGAGAGAGAGAGGAGAGAGAGAGAGAGGGAGGGAGGTACCAGGCAGACGTCCGTTAGCAGTTTAGTCGCCGGCCACTCGGCTGAAAATACGGAAACATTCAACTTAATTTCCAACGGACGGAACCAGGCATTTCAACTAGTTGGCGCCTGACTACATTATAGTGACGTTAAAACTACATTTCAGCGAGGTTAAAACTACATGTAACGGCTGTATCGACACTTCTACGGTACTACGCCGATAGATAGCTTCGATAGATTTCGGAGGAAGAGGAGGAGAGAGCCGAGACAGGAGGAGGACTGACGGACCGAAGGGGAAGGAGAGGAGGCTGGAGAGAAAAGAGAAAAAGGGAGGATTTTTTTTGGGGGGGGGAGTTTGATGTGGGTTTTTTTCTCCTCTCCTTCTTCCGATCGCTTTCTCGTCTCCAGCCTCCTCCTGTTCTTCCTCTTCTGGAGCATTAATGTCTGATTTTAGGAGGCTTTAAATGTTGAACTTGATGGGTGTTTTAAACGCCACCGCCGCAAATGTCTCCTGTACTTGTAACTGCAAGCGCTTCACCTCCCTCCAGAGCATGGAAATCAGTGAGTAACTTACATTTCATGACTTTTGTTGTTTCCAATTACACCGACTTCTCCTTAAAGCCATGTCTGTATATCTGTACAGTGACTGTGAAGCCACACACCCTTTTATTTTGGATTTAAAAAGTCAACCGAGCTAGTTTTTGTCTCGTAGGTCACAAGTAGCCTAGGCTAAGTAAGAAAGGAGAAAATTGGCTACATTGTAGGCTATTTTCCTTAACCATAGGCATGGCGTTAACAGTAACTATTTGAGGATGTTCGGTTGTGTTTCAGATCTAACGCTTCCTTTTCTACCTCACTCATGTTTCATTTTGAATCTATTAGTTTGTTATGTACGTTGAGTTGAGTTTCTCTTTCACGTTGTGCTTTTACAGCTCGTGTCACACTACAGCAACCGTTACTAAGTTAGCTTGCTAGCTAAATCTCAAAGCTTAATTAAATGACGTTTGATTTTCTCCTCCATGAACATTTGACCCATTTGTGATTAATAACGCTTGGTTTTGAACTTGAACCAAAGCCACAAGCTTCCCATCTCCTTCCGCTCAGCCGAGATTGACAAACCTGGGTTTCCCCCTTTATTAACGTTACTTTACTGTCAGGCTTTTCATAAAAATCTGTTTTGTTTGCCTGCCACGAAAGCTAAGTTTGACATAATTCATGTGTTTTTTTTCGGTCGGGATCCAGAGCCCGTTGGCGTTGTGTCTGCTTTTGATCTTAACGTGTAGCGTGCTTCATTTGTAAAGAAATCTGCCTTTTGGCTGGGTTTTCAACGGCGAACATACTGTGTTAACTATCAGGAAGTTGCCGAGGAGGAAATTGGAAGGTGGATATCGGAGGAAAAGGTGGGTTTGTTCTGTGGAAGAGGGGGGAGTTGGAAGTTTTGTAGCCGCTTCGTCATTTGAGCAAAGCCAGACGTCTGTCTAGCCTTCTGTCTGCCGGCGTGCCCGCGTGTATGTACAGTGTGTGCGCGCGTGCATGTTCATGTGTGTGGTCCAATCCGGGAAATCCCTGTGTTTGTGTTCGTTTGTTTATAAATGAGTGCGTTTAAATGTGCATCTTTGTGTGCTGTTTGGTGAAGTAATCGCACCCAAAACCCTGCTGGGTTAGGGGATCTATTCCCATGCTGGTAATGCTGAAAGGCCATCTAGATGAAAGGTAGGTGTGTGTGTGTGTGTGTGTGTGTGTGTGTGTGTGTGTGTGTGTGTGTGTGTGTTGTTGTTCCGTCCAGCTGAGGTCACTAAGCAGCAGGGCTGACCCAGACAGCCTCAGAGCTATGCCAGTTTCTCAGTCCACTCAGTTCAAGGTGTTGAATTTAAATGTCTTGTTTTGTCAGGGCAGCAGCCCCAGACCCAAAGCTCCTCAGTTTGCAATCGTACAAGACTAAGATAACCAGCAAATAATCACATTGGAGGAGCTAAACCCAAAAGAGAATGACTCAAAATAAATAATTGATTAATTAAAGTTGTTGCAAACTTACCGAAGATCGACTATGCTATACAAAGAAGTACTCTGGAAATTCAGAGTTCTCGCAAGAGCACAATTTGAATTTGTTCAGCGAGTTACTCTGGCATAGAGTGATGCTGCTCATTAACTATGCCCTTGTAGCCGAGCTGCACCAATAGTGTATCTGATATAGATACAATGGCAGGGCCAGAGGCAAGCTGCACCAATCACATCAGTGTATCTGCTATGGAGGCGAGCTGAACAGATGACGACAGCTTAATCTACCAGTTAGCTTCACTGGTAGCTTAGCGTACGGGGCTCTGGATACGTCACCTCATGTGTTGTTGTGATTGGGCGTAGTGTTATCCAATTGTGTGCAGTGTGATTCTCAAATGCACGCTTGGTGCCGCCCCTCGAGATGGTTGACTTTCATTACTCGATGCCAGACTCTTAATCTTACAGATTTGGATCTGGATTTCCATCTTGTTGTGTTGAACCAACGGTCCAAAATGTAAAAAATAAATAGAAATGTCACAATTTGACATTTTATATACCAAACAATTAATCCAGTAAACAATAAAATACAATAATAAAAAATAAATCATAAAAAATAATAAAATAAATATGTTATGTAACACTTTGAAATACTCACAATGGAATAGAAGCAAGCCTTCTGGTCTTACAGAACCAGACTACTTTGCGTGAGTTCGGTTTCCACAACCTGATTCAAGACCGAAAAACACGCACACAGTTGGAACTCAGCCGGGTCAGATACATATTAACCAATAAGCAGAAACTCCAGTACTTCCCGATACCAGCGTTTTGCACAGTATCGGAGGCACTAGCGATATTGGTATCGGAACAACTCTGGTTCCGAGGTAATTTTTTGGTCGAACTCAGGGAGGCAGTCAGTTGGTGTGTCAGGGCCCTAGAGATGATCTCGTAACCCTGCGACCGCTAATTTCCACCGGTTGCGTAACAGCTTCAGACCCGCTCCAGAACGGGCGGCGGGTCATTATTTTTCCCATTAAAGCCCAAGGTGTGTTTTTCCCAAAGGGACGCTCCCAGCTCTTGGGATCCCAAGCCTCCGGCCCAAAATACTCACAGGGGCCTTTTTTTTCCGGACCCGGGAAAGAGCCCCAGAAATTTTCAAAAAAAAAAATAAAACTTTTGGAATTTTCAAAGAAAAAAATGGGCCCGTGTCAGGCGGAAATACCCCCGGGGCAACATTTAAAACACAGAACAGAGCTGGTACCCATCTACCCTCGGGGGAGGGGAAACAAGCTTTTGTTTTTTTTGGGGTTTTTATTTCCCAAAGAATTTGCGAGATCGGGGGGGCCTCGGGGACTTCAGCTGTGGGTCAGGCCGCACCCCGTAAACCCCCCTGGGGGGTTGGACGGACGGGGGGTGCAGGGAAAGCCCCCAACCCCTGGAGGGGCCCCCAAAAAGATGTTCCAAACCCGGGGGAAATCAAGGGACATTTTTTTTTTTTTTTTTACAGGATTTTAAAAAGAAGCTTTATTAAAGAACGGTGGTCTTTTTTCCCAACCAAAGATTCTTTAAAAAACGCCTCCGGGGGTTTGAGGAAATTAAAAAATTTTATAAAATATTTATTTTTAACGGGGTTTTTAATGTTTCCCCCAAATTTTTAAAGATTGGAAAAAAAAAAGAAATTTAAAAAAACACAGGGGTATCTTTCCCTAAATGTTTTGGGGGGTTTTTCATTCGGGGGCCACAGTCATTTTTTGGAAGCACCCTACGGGAAATGCCCATTTTAATTGCCGGGGGGCATTTTTGAGGAGTAATTGGAGAAAATTTTAGTAGCAGTACAATTGTAATTTCACAAAGGTTTTAAGGGAATAAGGGCCCAAAAAAGTACGTAGAGGGGCCCAAAATTACTAAAGTGTCAGGATTTATGATTACATCTTCTTTTTTTTTGGGGTTTGGGTTCCCCCCTATAGTTTTTCCCAACACCAAGCTGGGGAAAACCTTCCCAATTTTAGGCCACGATTCAATTCAATAGTTTTTCGTTTAAAAAAAAAATTCTCAAATTAAAAATTTTTGATTAAAATTTATGGGGTTTGTGGGGTGTGTGATTTTGGGATATGTATTTTATAATGTATTTTAAATATATTTTAATATTAAAAGGGAAGTAGGGAAAAATCATGGAATTTTTTAAAACAAAGCGAAAATAATATGTGTTTAAAAAAAAAAAAAAAAAGTTTTTTAATGAAAAAGTTTTTCACCCCGTTTTAACCCTTTAAACTTCCTATTTGGGGGGAAACCATTAAAAAATTCCCACTATAAACCCACAAAAATTACATTCATTTTATAGTTTAGTTTAAATTTTGAGGGAAAACCCTTTGACAGATTTTTTCTTATTGTATAATGTCAACTGAGTTTTTCAGGAGTCCCAAGTCTGGAAATTTGCAAAAAAAGTAAAAAAGTAAAAGTATTGGTTGAAATGCCCCTAAACCCCTCCCTTTTAACAGAAAAACGAGAGCTATTTAAATTAGGGGGCCCCCCGGGTTAAAGGGGCCATTACTCTTCCCCGGGTGTATGGGGGGTTTGGAAAAGGGGGAAGGCGGGGGAAAATTGGCCCCGCAGCAAAAATTTAAATTTTTTGGTTGATCCGGACAAATTTTTTTTTTTTTTAAGGGGGGGTTTTCCCGTTAATCCTAACTGGGTAAGGGAACAGTCAGTTACAACCGTCTGGATGTGTAACAGAAAGACAAGTTTAAGAATGAGGTACTAGGCAGGGACAGCCCCCAACAAACAAAAACACCCACACCCCCTCATGTATATAAAATTATATTTTATTTGTTATCCCCCACACAACCCTTTGTTGAGACCCAGACATTGTTTGTCGGAAGACAGAAGGGGGGGGAAAAGAAAAAACCCAAAAGGAGGAGGGAAAGGGGGCCCGCAGAGGGGAAAAGGGGGGAAAAGGGGAACCGCCCAAAAAATTCAAAAAAAGGGAAAAAAGGGTTTTGCAGCAAAAAAAAAACCGAAAGAAGCGAAAAAAAAAAGGAAAAAAAATTCTGTGAAATTGAAAACTATGGGATTTTCTAGAACTGGAGTTGGGGGCGAAAAAAGGGGACACTTTGGGGGCTTTATTTAAAAAAAAAGATTTTTCAAAGGGCCCGGGGGGCAGCGATGGATATTACGCAGGGAGTGTGCAGCAAAGAAAAAGGGACATAGGGAAAAAGGTAAAACACGGGGGTTTAATCCCCGTTGTTTTTTAAAGATGTGTTTTTGATCAAAGGACAATGTAGAGTGTAGAAAAAGGGGGTTTTTCCCAAGCTGAATTGGGAATTTTTAAAAAATAGATTTTTTTTTGGGAAAAAAGCTCGGATTGATAAAAGTTTTGATGTGATTTTAAAAGGGGGCCCTGATAAACACCAAAAAATGAAGAAACAAAAAAAAGCGAAAACAAAAAATTTGTAATGAGCATTTCAACAGAAAACCAGCTGATTTGGTTTTTCGGAAAAAAAAGGGAACCCCAAGTGCTTTCTTTTTAAAAAGTGTTAAACAGCAGCCCAAACAGCTTGGCCCCCTTGCCCCTGAAAACGGGCGGGGATTTAACCCTTTTAAAAGGGTTTTTGTTGAAAAGTAATAAATGAGATTTCCCCAAAATTGTAAAAGGAGCTAAAGAGCCCCTAAATAAACTTGGGGACCATCATTCACCCGTTTGTTGCACATGGGACCCATCGGGTCTGAAATTTGGGTAAGGGTGGGGTTTCATATACCGTTAAACCCCGGCCCTAAGGGGGCCAAAACCAAAAACAACACCACAACACACACACACCCCACCCACACACACACCACACCCCAAAAACAATCTGCTTGAGCGGCAGACATTGTATTTAAAAGCACATGCACCGAACTCACAGGCTGTGTCGGTGTGTGTGTGGGGTTTTGGGGTTGTGTGTTGTGTTGGTTGTGGGTTTTTTTCTGGGTTGAGGGAAGTCTCACTTTTATCATTTCTTAAAAAACTTTCGTACCAGCGTTGGGGCCGCGGACTTTTGGTTGTACCGGGTCTCCCCCCCCTCCCCCCAACAAAAAAAATGGGGTGTGTGTGTGGGTGTGGGGTTTTGGGGGTGGGTGGGGTGTGTGTGGGGGTTGGGGGTGGGGTGTGGGGGGTGGGGTGGGGTGGGGTGTGGGGTGTGGGTGGGGTGGTGTGGTGTGGTGGGTTTTGTGGGGGGGTTTTTTTTTTGGTGGGGGTGGGTGTTTGGTGTTTGGTGGGTGGGGGGGGGGGGTGTGGGGAATTTAAATTTGGGGGGGTTTTAGGGGAAATTTTGATTTTGTTGGAACCCCCCCGTCCCGGGAGGTTCCCTGAAGGTTCCCGGTTCCAGGGAGGGGGAGGAAGGGGGTGGGAAAGTCTTTTTCTTTAAAACAAATGCCCAATTTTTTGGAAAGTTGAAAGGGAACAAGGGGGTTTATCCGGGCAAAAAAATTTTTTGGACCCGGGGAAAAGCTAAACGGAACCCTTTCCGAATTCCTTTTTCCCAAAATGGTTTTGAAGGGGATAGTTTTGGGTTTTGGAAGTTTTTTTAAAAAAAAATCTGGAATCCAGATTAAAAACCCTTTTTCAAAACCTTTTTCCTATTTTTTTGGGGGCCCTTAAAAAGGTTTTTGTTGGTTTAACCATTAGGGTAGAGGGGTTAACTCGGGAAAAAATGCAAATTTGGGGTTTTTGTGATTTTAAACATTCGTTTAAAGGATTTGGCCAAAAAAGGTCCCCTTAAAAAGGGGACTTGGCAAAATTCTGGGTAAATGGTTTAAATGGGAAAAGTAAAAAAAAGGGGGGTTTTATAAATTAGCTCAAAAGGGTTTTTTTTAAAACACTAAAAAAAAGTGTAAAATAATAAAATTTTGGGGGTTTTCCGGATTCCCAAAAAAAGGAGCTTTTCACTGAAGGGGTTTGGTTTTTTTTTGGGGTGGGGGCAATTTTCCCCAAAAAAAGGGGGCCCAAAAAATTTTTTTTGATTCATTTCTGTTAACCCCCCTGGGAACTTTTGGGCAAATTTTCCCGGTTTTTTGGGGTTTTTAAAAAAAATGGATTTTGGTTTTTCTTTGGGTCAGGGGGGGCCGCCCTCCCTCCACACGGCCTTTTGGACCCAAAAAAGGTTACAACAAAAAAAAAAAAGGTGGCCACTTCCGTAAAAATTTTGGCTTTAAAGGGGGAAAGGGTTTGCTCGGGGACCCCAATTCCCCAAAAAGCCCTTTTTTAAATTTTTGGTAAAAGGTCGTTTGGAGGGGGTTTTTGTTTGGGGTCCCCAACTTTGTTTGAAATTTTTTTAAAAAGGGGGACCAAAAAATATATAAATTTTTTTAAAAACTCGGTCCGCTTAGGGAGTTCTTTTACGCCTTAAATTTCCCCAATTTTACTTAGGGTACTTGTGGGGTAGAATTGGGCCCAATTTATCAAAATTTTTTTCCCCCTTTTTTTTTATTTAAAATTATGGTTCCAACGGGCCGAATTTTGTCTTGGTTAGGGGTCCGTTTGACGAAAAACCTTTTCCCCAAATCCAAACCTTTTAGGGGGGACCTTCCCCCATTGCCCAATTCTCTTTATATGGCCCCGGATTCCCCCTTTTAAATTTCCGGGTCCATGGACCGAGTGGGCCCTTATTCAACTTTTAAAAATTAAAAGAGGAATTTTTTTAAAAACCCAGTTCCAATTTGGAAGCCATAAGGTTTGGGGGTTCCAAAAATACCCCCTTTTAAACCCAAAACCTGGGGCCCCAACTTTGGGTTTTTTTAAATAGACGGGATTTCCCTTTTTCCGAAGCCCTTTTTTAATTTTAAAGGGCCCTAATGGTCTTTGGCTTTAAAAATAGGCCCTTTAGTGGTCCCCAATACTGTTTTAAAGTCCTTTTTTTTAAAACATTGGGTGGTCCCAAATTACTGTACCCTGAATTCCCTTTTAAAAACCCTTAGTGGTCCCCTAAAAGTATCTGAAGCCTTTTTAAGACCTTGTGGTCCCAAAACTGTTTTAAAAAGTCTCTTTTATTAGCCTAGGGTCCCCTAATACGGATTGAAGTCTTTTTTATATAGACCTTAAGTGGGCCCTAAACTGTATTAAAGTTCTTTTAATCCCCCTTTAGTGGCCCCCAAACTGTATCTGAATTTCTTTTTATATAGCCCTTTAAGGGGGTCCCCAATACGGTATGGGAAGTCTTTTTTTATTGACCTAGGGGCCCCTAAAATGTATCAAAGGGTCTTTTTATATAGACCGAGGGGTCCCAATACTTTTATTTGAAGTCTTTTTTTAATAGCCCCAGGGGTCCCAATATGATCGGAAGTCTTTTTATATAGACCTTAGGGGCCCCCAAATTTTCCTGTTTTGGGAAGCCCTTTTTTAATATGGGACCCGTGGCCCTTAATACGGATCAAAAGTCTCTTTTAATCCCCCGGAGTGGCCCCTAATACGTATCTGAATCTTTTAAAATAGCCCTCGTGGTCCCAAATACTGTATCTAAAGTCTTTTTAATAACCTGATTTGGTCCCCAAAACTGTATTGAAGGCTTTTTTTTTTAATGGGACCTTTAGTGGTACCCAAAATACTGTATTAAAAGTCTCTTTTATAGAAATTAGTGGCCCCTTTTAAATACTGAATCGGAAAAGGTTTCTTTTAAATTGGGCTTGGGGGGGCCCCAAATTACGGGATTGAAGTTTTTTATAAGCCCTTAGTGGTCCCCAAATTACTGTATTAAAGGGGCTTTTTATAGCCCTTTAGTGGCCCCCAAAATTTACTGTACGGAAGCCCTCTTTTATATAGCCCTTAGGGTCCCTAATCTGATCAAAGTTTTTTTTTAATAGCCCAAAGTGGCCCCAAAACTGTACCCTAAAGTTTTTTTTTATTGGGAATTGTGGCCCCTAATTACTTATCGGAAGTCTTTTTTATATGGGGACCACAGGGGTTTTAAAATACTTATGGGGAAGGGTTCTTTTATTTTAGACCTGAGTGGCCCAAAATGATCTAAAGTTTTTTTTATAAGCCCTCAGTGGCCCCTAAACTTATCTAAAGTCTTTTTTATATAGCCCTAGTGGTCCCCCAAAAAGATGGAACCAAATAATTCGGGGTCCCTTTTTAAAAAATCGGGCGTTATGGGCCGGTTTTGGTTTCTTTGCTCTTTTTTATGCCCTTTAAAATTGGTTTTTCTTTTTTTCCTGGTTTCCCCCCGTTCTTTTCCTTTTCCCCTTTTTTGAACAGGGGGGAAAAAAAGGGGTCAGTTTTTTTTTCGGAGGGCCTTTTTTCCTTAAGGGTTTTATTTTTTCCTTCTGTGGCTTTTTTATGTTTTTTTTTTTCCCGGGGTTGGGGGGTGGGTTTGTTTTTTGGGGTGTTAAAGATTAGGGTTTTAAATTTAATTTGTTGTGGGGGGTGTGGGGGGTGGGGGTGTGTGTGTGGGTGGGGGTGTGTGTGTGGGTGGGTCTGGGTGTGGTGGGGGTTTGTGTTTTTTTTTTTTTGGTGGGGGGTGTGGTGTGTGTGTGTGGGGTGGTGTTGTGGGGGGTGGGGGTGTGGTGGGGGATATTTTAAGGGGGGAATTTGTTAAATTTCTTTAAAACAAACCTTTTCCATAGTCTTTTTCCCTTTTATGCGGTGAAGAAGAGGGGTTTAGTTTATAAAGGGAGGTTTTTTACAGGAGCCTTTTTGGGGGAAAAAAAACGGTTTGGGTTTTTTGGTTTTGTTCTTTGAGGACAGCTGGATCGCCCCAGAACCCTTTTAAATCCTGTGACAAAAAACGACAGAAATTTGTTTGGAAGAAAATGGTACCGTGGAAATTTGACTAACCCCCCTTTCTTTTGTTTTGTTTATTCTTTTCCCAACATGACGGGGAGCTCCCCGCACGTGTCAGTGGAGCAATTTGAAAAAGGGGGCACGTCATTACCCGGAAACAAAAAACTGCTAATGGCGGGGCGGACCCCAAAAGATAACAGGGGAAAAAATGGAAAAGCCCTTTTTTCAATTCTGGTCAACTTGAGTAAATTTTAAGCCCATTTGGGGGCCCTTTCTTCTTCTCTTTCCTTGGCATTGCAGCTTTAGCGGGAGGTCAGGGTATTGCAGTATTTCCAACCGTTGGGCCCCCCAAACTGACAAAAAAATACCAGTTTTTCCCAAAAACCCAAAGTCCTGGGGTTGTAAAAAAAAAGGGGGAAAACCATTTAAAAAAAAACTTTAAAGGGTTTTAACAAAAAGGGGGGGGGGGGGGGGGGGCCCCCCCATTTTTAAATTTCCCCCTATCTTATTTTATAGGGTTTTTAATTCTTTAAAAATTTGTTTTTTAGTTTTTTTTTAAAGCCCCTTTTCCCCTTTGGTTTCACATCCCCCTTTCTTGGGGTTTTTCCCCCCTTTTAATGGCTCTTATTCAACCTCTCAGTTGTTGATTGTTTCTTGGTCTAGACACAATAACACACACAAAAAAAAACAGAAAAAGAAGCCATCACCGTCGCTTTTCCTAGAATATATGTGGATGGTGCGGGTTTTTGCATTAGGGGTCAAGATCTTAAACCCCTTTGGGGGGTTCTGGGGTTTTGGGGGGTCTTCCGCAATAATCTGCTAAAAAGGACGGTGTTAAGTTTGAGGCCTTGTAGTCTGTCGGACCCATATGTAAATTAATTAGTTGAAGTCAGACCCGACCCTTATGTCTTTTGGCATTTGGGGAATAAACCCTTTAAAAGGAGACTGTCGAGGCCCAAGGGGGCGCAATAAATAAAGGAAATGACTGTTCCTTTTGCTATATGAAGATTTTGTCATGGAAAAATTGGAGAAAAAAGTTTCTTTTTTTTCTTTAAAAGGGGTTTGGGCAAAAAAAAAAAAAAAACCTGTAGGGGTTTTGGGTTTGCTAAATATTTTAAAATTTTTTCGGGTTGTGGGCTCAAAAGAAGGTGTCTTGTTTTTAATTAATTATTTGGGGCCCGGGGTAATTTGGGGGTAGCATTGTTTTATTTTCCCAAAAATGTTAATTTTAAAACTTTCTGTTTAAAAAGGAAAATTTTCCTCGGGTTTTGGGGAAATTGGTCGATTGTAAAAGGGGAAATGAAGTTGTCTTTTTGAAAAGGGCCCCCCCATTTAAGGGTTTTAAAGTGGGGAAAACTAAAATAAAGTGTCTTGATTGATGAATTAAAGCATTGTATTTGTTATTTCTTTATAAAAAGGCAGTGTTGCCCAGTCAAAAAATTACCCTTTTTTTGAAAATTTTTGGCCCCAACACCATAAATTTTCCAAGTATTCTATTGGTTTGAAATTTTACTTTTTTGGTTTGCATGAAGGGGGGTTAGACTTCCAAAATCAGGCCCCTTTGAAATCTTTAAAGCCAAAAAAGGGGACATAAAGTTTGAAATGCTGCCTTTTTGTTTCGATCACAGCTGGGGCTGGGGGGTTTAGCGTCGCCCCCGGCCCCCGGGCAATTTTTGAAAAAGGGGAAACGCGGGGGACCACAGGGCATTCAGAACCCAAATTCGGGGCCCGTCTTTTTTTTTGCCCAGAAAAAGGGAAAAGGTTTATTAAAAAAGGCAAAGGTGTAAACCGGAAAAAAATTTGAACGGGGGAGGCTTTGGACTGAAAAATTTTTTAATCTTTTATATTTTTCAGGGGGAAAAATGAGAAGGTGTACAAAAAGGGTAATTTATTTAAATTATTTGTGAATATATCGAAAATGCAACCAGGAGTCAAAAATAATCAAAAAAGTTTTTTCCCCGGGGACTGCACACCCTGTCTGCAGGAAAAAGCTGTGGGGCGGTAAACCGATGGGGAACAAAACTTTGGCGTTCTGATGTGGGCCCCCTTTAACTTAAAAAGCCATTTTTTTGTGCGCAAAAAATTATTTTTGGGGTTTTTTTTCCCTTTGATGCTTTTGGGTTTAAATCTTTTTAACTTTTGAAGGCCATTTTCCCTCTTCAATGAAATGAGGGTGATGTGAAAGTGGGGGGGGGGAAATTTTAGATGATGTGGAAAAAGGGCCTAAAAATAATATCCCATTTTGAAATTAGGATAGTCTGTCCCGGGGGGGTGTGAAAAATTTCTGTGAAAAAATTTTGGAAAAATGATTCTCAAACAGCCCCACAGGGGAATCAGCCCGCGCAAATTTTTATGGGCATAAATAAAAGGGTATAAAAATTCAGAATTAGACCATGTAGGCAAATGCTGGGGTTTTGGATGGGGTTTTTCTTTTTGCATATAAAAACCAACTTGTGGGAAACTGGGGTTTGAGGGGGGGGTGAAGTGGGGCAGGGGGGTTGGCGGAGGGAAAGGTAAAAAGGAGGTTGGGCCCGGCAGGCGGGGGGGGGGGCGAAAGGTTTTTTGCAGTGGGGGGGGGGGGGGGGGGGTGGTTTGGAAGGGCGTGGGGTTTTTGTAAAATTAAAATATTTTGTACTTTTTATTCTCATGTTTTCAATTTTTTGGTTTTTTGTCGTTTAAAACAACGTAACACGCCCCCCTTAAACGGTAACAATATTCCCCCCCGTTTTTTAAAAATCACAAAATTTCCAGTTTAAATTTATTCTTTATTCTTGATTTTTTCAAGAGGAAAGGATATATTTGGGTGTGTGTATGAGGCTTTAAAGAGGTTGCAACTGATTGTTTTGCACTTTATCAACAATCAACCCAAATTTCTTTTGTTTTAAAATTGTATAATATGTTTTTTCCCGGGTTCATAATTGTTTTTTAAGGGTTTGTCCCAGAATGGGTTTTAAATGGGGTAGTAGTCCTTATTTTAAGTTACTGCAAATGTGCGACCCCCAAAAAAGTTTGGAACAGGTGAGTATTCACCGTAGCTAAAAAAGAGGGGCAACAAAAAGGGTGAAAAGAGGAGGCACCCAATGTCCCGTACAAAAAAAATATGGGGGTTTTTTTAAAAATTAAACCCCAGGGAAACCATCTGATATAACCTCAAATTTACAATTTTTTAAAACAAAAAAGGGAAAAAATTTTGGGGTTTTGATGTCATAAAGAATTTCCGGCCACAAGGGTGCTAGTACATGTAAAATTACCAACTGACGGGGAGAGCTGTTTGTTTCTATCCCCAATAGAAATTGGAGGATTTTGTGTTTTACCCGCCCAAAAAAAAATCTTTGAGGAGTTGCACACGCTCCAAATAGGCTGAATATGCACGTTGAGTTGACATTATGATCTGGGTTTTTGAAATGTTTCACTATCAGTGGTGTTTTTTTAATACCTTAGAATCGTTTACTTAACAAAATAAGCCAAATTGCTCAATGAATCACTGGTAAATGAAGAACTTTGCTTTGATTAAACATCGTCAAAGTAAGACAAGGTTCCTGATTTACTAGGATTTGATACAGGACTCATTGCTAATTTCAATTTGCTCTCTAAAAAGTCCGAAGGTAAGACTTTATAGGAACACTATATAATATCAAATAATGGTTTAATGCACACTACAATGGGGTTGTACACAGATGTATATGTCAATGTAACTACAACTCCTTCTGTGGCACCTAGAAGTGGAGGACTGAGTCTGAACAGTTACAGTTACATAATTAAAAACACCATTTAGTGTAGAGGTGAAGTGCTACTTATTGAAGTGTGTCAGTTCTTTACATTTTTAATGCGGCGCATATTGTTGCAGAAAATGTGATTTTCACTGACTGCGCGGATGATCTGGAATCACAAGAGCAATGCTGACATATTCCTGACACAGTGGCACTGGCATACATATATTATTGTTTTAATATAAATGCACCTTACATCATGGGGTGAGACGTTTCTCAGTCAGCTGGTCTGGTTCTGACTGCGAGACAGAGTCTAGACAGACACTTAAGTCTGCAAATACAGCCCCCCTCCATGCACACACACACACACACATGCACGCACGCACACACACACACACACACACACACATTATGTAGACGGTCATGACTATGGGCCACACACAAACACAAGTACACACGCACAGACACACACACACACACACTGACTTGTAGGGAGGACTGCGTCTGCCTCACTTTGCCCTCTGGCCCATAGGAAACAGCTGGGGCCACGACATTTGCATCCGCAAACACACACACACACACACACACACACACACACACACACACAGGTCACACCCTTACCCCGCTTATCTGTTTATATTACCAAAAATTACTATTATACATTAAACTATTTAAACACACAGACACAATGCACAAGCAATTCACCCAGCCTGACACAAACCAAGCTCCACCTCAACGACAACAACCCCCACCTTTTCTGACTATGACAAACACACACACCACACACACACACACACACCACACAGTGTGGGCTGCAGTGCGTCTAGACAGAGCAGCAGGCTAGAAAAACAGACAAACACAGCAGTCAACTTTATTGAATGGTTGTAGGGCACAAAGTGCATACAAGTACACATCAAAATCAAATGTTATCACAATGATTCTGTTTGTTTAAGTAACTATCGTTCTGTTTATTCACATTTCTTGAGCTGTGGCCAAGATTACATCCACTCCAAACCAGCTAAATCTGATAACACATCTTTTTCACTCCAGTTTGGTCTTTTGTTGACACTAAGCTGGTGTTTTTCAAAACCTCAGTTTAAAAAAAACTCAAAAACTGAGCCTTTAGTCTACTGAGTGAGTAAATCTGAAATCACCGGCCTTACATTTTAATGTCGACGGTGAAATCTGAGCTATGATGTAAGCCTGCTCACAGTGGAATACCTTTGTGTTTTGGACTGTTAGTCGGATAAAAGACTCCACCTTGGACCCTGGGAACCTGTGAATGGCGGGTTTCACAGTTTCTCTGACATTTTGTAGACTGAACTATCAATAAATCCTAGAGAAAAAGAATGCCATGCATTGTGGAAGTAG